>NW_022605267.1:0-32666 GCF_008692095.1 Etheostoma spectabile | reverse complement strand
TGGACGGCAGCAGCAGCAGCAGCTGGGGGGAGAGCAGGAGCCCCGGGGTGCTGGAGGACGGCCACTACAGTGGAGCAGCACCCTGAGGCTCCCTGCAGACCAGTGGAGGAAGGTGGGCTCTGTGACTGTGAGGCACCCAGGGTCCAGACTCGCTCTCAGAGACACTGAGGAGAGACCAGTGTTCCCAGTCCTGAGCTGACTCCCTGGCAGGACTCTGCTCCTGGTTTTACTCTGACACGCTCTCACTCTGCACTCTGCAACTAGCTCTGGCTTTTATTTCTCCTCTTTCAATAGGACACATTTACCAGCTGGTTGCAATGTCTCAATATTATTTTCAGTGTTCCACATAATAAAGACGATTCATCAAATCAGCTGTTTACTGTTAATTATTATCAAGTGTTTATTACATCTTTTCTTAATGTGTCATGACTTTATGAAATCCTGAAGACAAACTGATCCAACAAATATGTTTAATGTCTCCATGGGACTGTAGAAAGACAGTGAGGATTATATAAAAACAATGTATAATGATAAACCTTTGGAACAAAAACTCATGGTGGGAACATTTCAATAATAAATCATCTCTTATTAATGAAGTGTGTTCATAGTAAGGACTGGAATATGTTATTGGCTTTAAGTGTCTCTAAAGAACATTCATTATTATTTACACAAACTACAAAAAGTCTGAAAAATATTTTCTAAATCTGAAATAAAAAGTACGACATCATCAGCGTAGAGAGAAATAAAATGAGTGTGATCTGCAGTTCAATCCCTTAAATATTTACATTACAAGAGAAGCCAAAATAAAATAACTCCAAATGACTAAAATATGTTATAGACATGATTACTAACTTTACAACATGAAAAAAATCACATTTTATAATTTATTTCAACAGTGAGTATGTTTGAGTTTCTATGAAAAGTGCTAAGATATGAAATAAAGTAATAATATTCCAGTTTTTAGTGTTGTGTTGATTTGAATTATTATGAAATATATTTTAGTTTCTAATTTTTATGTTGTATATTGTAAATAATTTGATGTCAACATGGTGATGTAGTTGATAGTGAAGCTCGTCTTGGGACTCACTCCCGTGTTGAATCAGGTGGTGTTTATATCAGGACGACATGAGGACATAATGTCCATCATCATAGCTGTACTCAGACATGTTTGTTACGTCCCCTTCGATGGTCCCGGGGACAGAGGAAATAGGAAATGAGTGACTGATATTGTAGAAGTGATTATTAAAGTGATTATTTTTAACTTCCTACATGTTCAAAGTCTTAAGGTTTTAACAGAAACCTCCACAGCTCAACCAGCAAAGAGATCAGAGATCAGAGAGACTTAACTCTTCTCAGGTGTTCTCCTATTACTGACTTCCTCAAATGCTGATTGGCCGAGCCTGAGGGAACCAATCCTGCTTCACCTGCTGCACAGGTGGAAAGCAATCAGCGTTCTCACCTGGAGAGAAACCAGAGTGGAGAAGAGGAAGGAACAACCAAAGGGAAACACATGACGAAAGGCAGCTTTCTACTCTGCCTGGAACGTAACAATGTCTAAGAGCTTTAAATCAGGGAGCAGCTGCCTTTTCCTCCATGCCAACGCTATAAATCACTTCATATTTATATTTATATAAATCACAGATTACCCAGTGTGCGTACGGGATTCAGCCTCTTTTCCCGCCCTGTGCACGGCCATTTTTAACCCTGTATCGTCAATGCAAAGACTCGTGAATGAATAGAAAGCCTTTATGTTGTTAAACACAAGTGCAGTACCTGTGCAACGAGATTCATTTAAAATGTATGTAGTGCAGAAAAAAAGAGAGGGGGGAATGTGGAGCACAGTTCCCGAGAACAACTATATATATACACAACGGCCACTTTATTAGGTACACCTGTCCAACTGCTCGTTAACACTTAATTTCTAAGCAGCCAATCACCGGGCAGCAACTCAGTGCATTTAGGCATGTAGACATGGTCAAGAGAATCTCCTGCAGTTCAAACCGAGCATCAGTATGGGGAAGAAAGGTGATTTGAGTGACTTTGAACGTGGCATGATTGTTGGTGCCAGAAGGGCTGGTCTGAGTATTTCAGAAAATGCTAATTACTGGGATTTTCACGCCAACCATCTCTAGGGTTTACAGAGAATGTCCGAAAAAGAAAAAAAAATCCAGCACGAGCGGCAGTTCTGTGGGCGGAAAAGCCTTGTTGATGCCAGAGGTCAGAGGAGAATGGCCAGACTGGTTCGAGCTGATAGAAGGGCAACAGTGACTCAAATAACCACCGTTACAACCAAGGTGGGCAGAAGCATCTCTGAACGCACAGTACGTCAAAACTTTGAGGCAGATGGGCTACAGCAGAGAAGACCACATCGGGTGCCACTCCTTTCAGCTAAGAACAGGAAACTGAGACTACAATTTGCACAAGCTCATCGAAAATGGACAATAGACGATTGGAAAAAACGTTGCTGGTCTGATGAGTCTCGATTTCTGCTGCGACAGCGGATGGTAGGGTCAAATTTGGCGTCTCCAACATGAAAGCGGGATCCATCTGCCTTGTATCAACGGTTCAGGTGGTGGTGGTGGTGTCATGGTGGGGGGAATTTTCTTGGCACTCTTTGGGCCCCTTGGTACCAATGGAGCATCGTTGCAACGCCACAGCCTACTGAGTATTGTTGCTGACCATGTCCATCCCTTTATGACCATAATGTACCCAACTTCTGATGGTACTTTCAGCAGGATAATGCGCCATGTCATAAAGCTGAATCATCACAGACTGGTTTCTTGAACATGACAATGAGTTGGCTGTACTCAAATGGCCTCCACAGTCACCAGATCTCAATCCAATAGAGCATCTTTGGGATGTGGTGGAACGGGAGATTCGCATCATGGATGTGCAGCCGACAAATCGCGGCAACTGTGTGATGCCATCATGTCAATATGGACCAAACTCCCTGAGGAATGCTTCCAGCACCTTGTTGAATCTATGCACAAGAATTGAGGCAGTTCTGAAGCAAAAGGGGGTTCCAACCCGTTACTAGCATGGGGTACCTAATAAAGTGGCCGGTGTGTGTGTGTGGTGTGTGTGTGGTGTGTATATATATATATATATATATATAGATATTATATATATATATATATATATATCTATATATAATTATATATATTATATATTATATAAATAAAGTAGTAAAAGATAAAGGTTTGTTTACACATTACGTAAAAAATACACTTATTGGTGTATCAAAAGTCCTGAGAATTAAATATTGCACTGTAATAATACAAATTTCCAGTGTCCTTTTAGGTATTATGTATATAGTAATGAATGCTGATAAGTACGTTAATGACCCTGGCAGTGACGCCGAATCACGCGGCAGTAGGCGCTCACCAGATCTGCTGTCATTGGTTGAAATGGAGGTCAGAAGTTAATCCACGTTTTCCCGTTGTTTGCAACAGGTGATAAGTTACCGGGACTTCTTCTGGCGGGTTGATATAGCTGTCCTCCAGAGAGAACAGAACTGTGTCCATAGCAACGCTCTGCATTATATGGCAATGATGTGTTATCCTTAGCAACGGGCTGAATTTACAGACCACATTCTACATTAGAATTCAACCAAGCCATGTAATAAATAGGCCTAATATTTATATAACACACATAGCTGCATAGTCCAAAAGACTATTGTTTATATAGAAACAACTCTTATGATGGGTGTAGAAGTATCAAGTATGAAAGGACAGCTTGTTCAGGGACATGTTCTGTATGAATCGGGTCCCAGAGGACATCATGTTTATGACAGCGTCAGAGTTTCTGCCTCAGAAAACATTTGTTGTTTTGCAGATTTGGAGCTTCAGAGTCCTGAGATGGTTCCATGTGATGTGTGGATGTTGAGTTCTATATACGGTGCATTTGGTTAGTGTCTGGACATCAGTGGAGCTACCTGACTGCTGTTGTTGGGATTGAATGTTCTGATCGGGCTTCTTCACTGGAACTCTTCTCTTCATTTGAGGAAACTTTCAGGTGGTTGGTGTGTGTGTGTGGGTGTGTGTGTGTGTGTGTGTGTGTGTGGTGTGTGTGTGTGTGTGTTGTGTGTGTGTGTGTGTGTGTGTGTGTGTGTGTGTTGTGTGTGTGTGTGTGTGTGTGTGTGGTGTGTGTTGTGTGTGTGTGGTGTGTGTGTGTGTGTGTGTGTGTGTGTGTGGTGTGTGGTGTGTGTGTGTGTGTTCAGTGAACTGTATCAGTCTCTGCAGTGGTTTCCAGCTGCAGCAGTCAGTTCAGTTTCTGTTCAGTCTGACTGAGGGAGGTTTTTGTACGACGCTTTTTTGCTGTGTGAACACATCCTGACTATCGATCCAATGAATACTCTTACAGTAATAAACTGCTGCATCTTCAGCCTCAACTCCACTGATGGTCAGAGTGAAGTCAGTCTTGATCCACTGCCTGAAAAACGATCTGAAATCCCTGATGCTCGCTCATTAACAAAGTAAATGAGTGGTTTAGGAGTTTCTCCATCTCTCTGTTGGTACCAGTACAAAAGTGTTTTTCCAATATTTGAACCCCAACCTGAATGGCTCGCTACCTCAACATCTCGACTGGTCCTACAGCTGATGGAGACGGAGGCTCCCCGAGCAGAGCTCACTGCTCCAGGCTGAGTCACTGTGACCTGACCTCTGGACTCTGAGGACACAGAGACAAAAACATGAAGCAGCGTCACGGTTTTGTCGGCTTCATTTCAGAGGGACGGATGTTCATAGAGGAGAGGAGTTTGATTCTCTGGACTTTACCTGAGAAGCAGCAGCAGAGGAGAGTCCAGATGAGGACGGAGGTCCGAGTCATGTTTCTGATGAGGAGGATTTCTGTGTCTTCTGTTGTCATGGAGGACAGCTGTCAGTCCTCCAGTGTTCAACTCTCAGGACTATAAAGTCTCCCAGAGCACTGGAGCATGGTGCTGCTGATGCAAAGTGGCTCTCTATGGAAATGCTCCGACTGACTCCAACAGGGACTTGGATTACTCTGAGGATGCTGTTTCTCTACGGATCAATCCCTTTATCACAGGATTGATCCAGAATGTGTCAGGGAGCATTTCAATGTGGATCGGACTCTAATTGTGGATATATTACTTTCTAAAACCTTTTCTGTCTGCTTTTATTTATTGTTGGAGGGATCAATTTCCCTTTCAGACACATCAACAATAAATCTCTAAAAATGTGATTCATTCTGAACAGATGTGGCGGTGCTTAATACATATACAGTGAAATAGTAAATGAATAATAACCAACAGGAAGTGTGTGTTGTTGAGTGTGTTGTGTTCAAAGTCAGAGAGCCGTGTCTCTCTACAGTGAGAGGTTTTTGTACGACGGCTCAACCAGTTTGTATCACTGTGGTACACGTTCGGTGGAGGAACCAGACTGGATGTTAACTGAGTACATTTAAGTCTTTTAATGACCCAGATTTTATATCTCTTTTAATTAAATTTCAAAGATGTAGAGCATCCTGCAATATATTGTCTTATGTTTGAAATGTGATATATTTGTACCAACTCTTGAAGGCTTCAGCATCGTTAACCTGACTAAAAACACTTATGAATAATCTTGTTACACAAAACAACTTTAAGTTCATACATTCGGATTGTTTGATTGGACAAAACCACTTTTAATGACTCTGGATAGAGATATTGTTTTAAAAAGATTTCATAGCTCCTGATTAATGTGCATTGGCATTACTCCGTCTTTCTCTCACACTCATGGTTTTAAAGATATGCAACTTATTTATTGAGAGTTGTATGAATTGGAAAAAGTTAATAAGTGGTTAACAATATTCATCTGAATGTGTGAGTAGAGAAGTCTGACTGTTCTGTTATGATTCCTGCTTACATGGACACAACAAATACTTGACTTGAGACAAGAAATATTTAAGATAGTTTCAACAATCTTCATCAAATGTGGAATATTATCAACTTTAAACCTCTGAATGTTAAGTTTTAAAATGAAAAGTGATTGACACTGCGGTGAAAGAGCGGCAGTTCAACTTTTTATCTTTAGTACTGAAACCCGTCTGTTGTCATGGTTCAGCAGTGATGCCTGTCTGTTGTCACGGTTACTGAGTTCAGAGAGGGAAGTGAAACGTTGACAGTAGACCAGTTTCATCCAATCAGAGGATGACCAGAAGAGCAGGTAGCCTCCTCTGCTGCAACCAACAGATGAAGTTTAGTTCACCTGAGATGTTTTGAGCTCTGAAACGTCCAAAATTCTCAAAAAATGTCAAAAGTGTGTTTTTGTATTTATACACCAATCACCAGGGTAACTCCTATGTTGGTGTAACTCACTGGGGCAATAAACTCCTTTCTCATTCTGAATGAACTTTTTGATCTCTCTCTCTCTCTCTCTCTCTCTCTCTCTCTCTCCTCTCGCTCTCTCTCTGTGTCTCTGCAGTGGGTGATGTGCGCCCCACCCTGACGGTGCTGCCCCCCTCCAGAGAAGAGCTGCAGCAGGGGAAGGCCACGCTCATGTGCCTGGCTTCCCCTCAGACTGGAGTCTGGCCTGGAAGGTGGACGGCAGCAGCAGCAGCAGCAGCTGGGAGGAGAGCAGGAGCCCCGGGGTGCTGGAGGACGGCCACTACAGCTGGAGCAGCACCCTGAGGCTCCCTGCAGACCAGTGGGGGAAGGTGGGCTCTGTGACCTGTGAGGCCACCCAGGGCTCCCAGACTCCGCTCTCAGAGACACTGAGGAGAGACCAGTGTTCCCAGTCCTGAGCTGACTCCCTGGCAGGGACTCTGCTACTGGTTTTACTCTGACACTGCTCTCACTCTGCACTCTGCAACTAGCTCTGGCTTTTATTTCTCCTCTTTCAATAGACACATTTACCAGCTGGCTGCAATGTCTCAATATTATTTCAGTGTTTCCACATAATAAAGACGGATTCATCAAATCAGCTGTTTCCTGTTAATTATTATCAAAGTGTTTTATTACATCTTTTCTTAATGGTGTCACTGACTTTATGAAATCCTGAAGACAAACTGATCCAACAAATATGTTTTAATGTCTCCATGGTGACTGTAGAAAGACAGTTGAGGATTATATAAAACAATGTCTATAATGATGAACCTTTGGAACAAAACTCATGGTGGGAACATTTCAATAATAAATCATCTCTTATTATTGAAGTGTGTTCATAGTAAGGACTAGAATATGTTATTGGCTTTAAGTGTCTCTAAAGAACATTCATTATTTTTTACACAAACTACAAAAGTCTGATAAATATTTTCTAAATCTCCAATAAAAAGCACGGCATCATCTGCGTAGAGAGAAATAAAATGAGTGTGATCTGCAGTTCAATCTCAGAAATATTTACATAACAAGTAAAGAGAAGCCAAAAGAAAATAACTCCAAATGACTAAAATGTCATAGACATGATTACTAACTTTACAACATGAAATAAATCACATTTTGTAATTTATTTCAACAGTGAGTATGTTTGAGTTTCTATGAAAAGTGCTAAGATACAAAATAAAGTAATAATATTTCCAGTTTTTAGTGTTGATTTGTTGATTTGAATTATTATGAAATACATTTTAATTTCTAATATCTATGTATTATATTGTAAATAATGTGATTTCACCATGGTGATGTAGTTGATAGTGAAGCCTGTCTTGGGACTCACACCCGTGTTGAATCAGGTGGTGTTCATATCAGGACGACATGAGGACATAATGTCCATCATCATAGCTGTACTCAGACATGTTTGTTACGTCCCCTTTGATGGTCTCGGGGACAGAGGAAATAGGAAATGAGTGAGCGATATTGTAGAAGTGATTATTAAAGTGATTATTTTTGACTTCATACATTTTCAGAGTCTTAAAGTTTGAAAAGAAACCTCCACAGCTCAACCAGCAAAGAGATCAGAGATCAGAGAGATTTAACGCCTCTCAGGTGTTCTCCTTTTACTGACTTCCTCGAATGCTGATTGGCCGAGCCTGAGGGAACCAATCCTGCTTCACCTGCTGCACAGGTGGAAAGCAATCAGCGTTCTCACCTGGAGAGAAACCAGAGTGGAGAAGAGGAAGGAACAACCAAAGGGAAACACATGACGACAGGCAGTTTCTACTCTGCCTGGAACCTAACCATTAGGCTTGTTTGAGATGAACTGCGCCTCGCCTGTAACATGGACGAGAGCAGGCGGCAGCAGCCGGGGGGGGGGACAAAAAGCTGCGGTAAAGTCGGACAGTTTCCAGCCGCCTTCAGGCTGATCAGGAAGTGACAAAAACACTGTGGTGCGATTCCGATTTAACAAAAGATAATCAGACCAAGATATCAGCTGGTACCCAGTCTCCAGTTGTTTTAATTATGACAGAGTAGCTGTCAAAGTGCTCTACAAGCGATCTGTTGCTGATGTCAATTACCAACTGACAGTAGATGATCAGTGATATGATCAGATTTAGTCTCTCTGACTTGTAAATGTCAATATCAGCCACACAACATGTGTTCTGTACAGAATAAGTCTTTAATTGCACAAATAGCAATTAAAATCCCTCTGATTCATAAATCAGTGAGCAGCGGCCTTTTCCTCCATGCCAACACTCAACATCTAATACTGAGGTGTACAGTACAATATTTTCTAAATAGTATGTCTGTATATAGAGACAACTCTTATGATGGGTGTATAGGTATCAAGTATGAAAGGACAGCTTGTTCAGGGACATGTTCTGTATGAATTGGGTCCCAGATGACATGTGTGTGTGTCATCTTTGTGTGTGTGTGTTCAGTGAACTGTATCAGTCTCTGCAGTAGCTTCCAGCTGCAGCAGTCAGTTCAGTTTCGGTTCAGTCTGACTGAGGGAGGTTTTTGTACGACGATTTTTTACTGTGTGAACACATCCTGACTGTTGATCTTATGACGACTCTGACAGTAATAAACTGCTGCATCTTCAGCCTCAACTCCACTGATGGTCAGAGTGAAGTCAGACTTTGATCCACTGCCTGAAAATCGACTAGAAATCCCTGATGCTCGTCTATTGGCATAGTAGATGAGCAGTTTAGGTGCTTCTCCATATTTATGTTGGTACCAAAATTGGTCATGGACAGTCACATAATAAACATCTTGACTGGTCCTACAGCTGATGGAGATGGAGGCTCCCCGAGCAGAGCTCACTGCTCCAGGCTGAGTCACTGTGACCTGACCTCTGGACTCTGAGGACACAGAGACAAAAACATAAAGCAGCGTCACGGTTTAGTCGGCTTCATTTCAGAGGGACGGATGTTCATAGAGGAGAGGAGTTTGATTCTCTGGACTTTACCTGAGAAGCAGCAGCAGAGGAGAGTCCAGATGAGGACGGAGGTCCGAGTCATGTTTCTGATGAGGAGGATTTCTGTGTCTTCTGTTGTCATGGAGGACAGCTGTCAGTCCTCCAGTGTTCAACTCTCAGGACTATAAAGTCTCCCAGAGCACTGGAGCATGGTGCTGCTGATGCAAAGTGGCTCTCTATGGAAATGCTCCGCCTGACTCCAACAGGGACTTGGATTACTCTGAGGATGCTGTTTCTCTACGGATCAATCCCTTTATCACAGGATTGATCCAGAATGTGTCAGGGAGCATTTTAATGTGGAGCAGACTCTAATTGTGGATATATTACTTTCTAAAAGCTTTTCTGTCTGCTTTCATTTATTGTTGGAGGGATCAATTTCACTTTCAGACACATTCAACAATAAATCTCTAAAAATGTGATTCATTCTGAACAGATGTGGCGGTGCTTAATACATATACAGTGAAATAGTAAATGAATAATAACCAACAGGAAGTGTGTGTTGTTGAGTGTGTTGTGTTCAAAGTCAGAGAGCCGTGTCTCTCTACAGTGAGAGGTTTTTGTACGACGGCTCAACCAGTTTGTATCACTGTGGTACACGTTCGGTGGAGGAACCAGACTGGATGTTGGAAGTAAGTTCAATTTATGATGTATTTTATTAATTCATGAGAAATGTTTTAGTCTTTGGAAGACATCTAACTCTCTAAAAGCTGAAATACCTGATTTTACATAATTTCTTGTGATTTTTCAACATTGTTCTACAAACAATCAAAATACAGTTTTTTTTATTAGAAATTGAAATAATGAAATAAAAGGTTATGCGTGTCTGATTGGCAGGAGAAACCTGGTAATCAGGTTTTAGACGACAGAAACTTGAGGACTTGTAGTTTAGGTGTTGTCAGACTAAGTCAGAGAGCCGTGTCTCTCTACAGGGAGGGGGGCTTGGACGGCGGCTCAATGAACATTAAATATCATATCATCACTTAAAGTTTGGATTTCAAACCTTTAAAAAATTTCTATATCTGAAATATGAGTTTCTTTTTAACAAAATTACCAAACAAAATGAATTGGATTCCTTACAACGCTCTTTAAAATACAACTGATCACTTTCCTTCCTCTGATCTTAGGTATAATTTTATATAAATGAGGGTTAATCACCATGGATTCCAAAAAGTAGTAAAACTAGTAATGTGGTGTTAGTGAAAACTAAAAAAAAGTCTGAAAACGGGACGAAGAGACAAATCTTTGTCAGTTTTTGAGTCAGGAGGACAACATATCAAATCTGTTGTATGAACATTTTAAATATGGTCGGTTGATTTTTTTTAGCTGATAACGTTCTTTAAAAGAGGATCTGATTAACGTTTGCCTTTCTGAGAGTTCACACAGTCAACATTTCTGTAGAAATGGACCTGGACTTTGAATAAAAAACAGATGACAGAATATGTATTCAGACTGTATTGTATTGTTTTCTTCATATAGTATAAAACAAGAAGGTTTTCTCTGGTATTTGTACATTTTAATTGTATTTCCAGTGCAGTTTGATGTATTTGGGTCATATGAGGACTCTTTCTGTGCTGATGTGCATGAGAGGTTTCTTAAAGGGAAGTGAAACAAGGTGTGAGTGAGTGACTGGTGGAGCAGAAAAACCATGAGACAGAAACTCCTTAAAGGAAAGATAAGCCCCCCCCCCCCCCCCCCCACACACACACACACAGTAAAGGGGTATGAGTTGCTGGTGTGTGATTGACAGCTGTGTGCTTCCTGTCCTCTAAGCCGCTGCTTCTCTAACCGTTAACTTATTTTGAGGTTTGATGCTAATTCTTTTTAACCCTTCCACCTCTGCTGCTATAGGTGATGTACGCCCCACCCTGACGGTGCTGCCCCCCTCCAGAGAAGAGCTGCAGCAGGGGAAGGCCACGCTCATGTGCCTGGCCAACAAGGGCTTCCCCTCAGACTGGAGTCTGGCCTGGAAGGTGGACGGCAGCAGCAGCAGCAGCTGGGAGGAGAGCAGGAGCCCCGGGGTGCTGGAGGACGGCCACTACAGCTGGAGCAGCACCCTGAGGCTCCCTGCAGACCAGTGGAGGAAGGTGGGCTCTGTGACCTGTGAGGCCACCCAGGGCTCCCAGACTCCGCTCTCAGAGACACTGAGGAGAGACCAGTGTTCCCAGTCCTGAGCTGACTCCCTGGCAGGGACTCTGCTCCTGGTTTTACTCTGACACTGCTCTCACTCTGCACTCTGCAACTAGCTCTGGCTTTTATTTCTCCTCTTTCAATAGACACATTTACCAGCTGGCTGCAATGTCTCAATATTATTTCAGTGTTTCCGCATAATAAAGACGTATTCATCAAATCAGCTGTTTCCTGTTAATTATTATCAATTATTACATCTTTTCTTAATGGTGTCACTGACTTTATGAAATCCTGAAGACAAACTGATCCAACAAATATGTTTTAATGTCTCCATGGTGACTGTATAAAGACAATATAAGGTTATATAAAACAATGTCTGTAATGATAAACCTTTGGAACAAAACTCATTGTCGGAACATTTCAATGATAAATTAGGATTGAGGAAATTAAGGACGGCAGTATTATATTTGTTTTAGGTATATCTAAAGAACAGTCAATATTACTCACATGAAACTACAAAATTCTAACACGTTTTTTAAATCGGAAATAAAAAGCATGATATCATCAGCGTAGAGAGAAATAAAACGAGTAATCTGCAGTTCAAATTCTGGAAATATTTACATTTTGTTTCTGCTGAATAAACAAAAAGACAAATAAAGAGACAACAAACAAAATATGTCAAATGTTACTGATTTGCACACAGAACTTCATAAATCATTTGATTACAATCATGAAATACATGTGGTCGCCAAAACACAAAAGCAATACAAAATGACTCAAATACAAGCTCCAATCACAATGCAGTTGGGACACTGCCTAAAACGTGTTATGTAAATACAGGACATCTAGTATGTATGCAAAAAAAAAATAGAATACAATCATTTGCAAATCCTTTTCAACTTGTATATAAGTTGAAAAGGATTTGCAAATTATTGTTTATACAGTAGTGGAAGTCATTTATTTCTGGATCATGGATTGACAGACTGATGTTCAATAATTTGTTCCAAAGCAGGAAATTCATTTTAATTCATAAAATGTCATTGCAACTTAAATAAACATTAAAACGTTTTAGTTTAGGCAACAGAAAGAACTGTGAAAGCAGCATTTCCTCTTTCAGCCAAACTGCTGAACTGCTGTGTGGAGTGTGTGTGTGTGTGTGTGTGTGTGTGGTGTGTGTGTGTGGTGTGTGTGTGTGTGTGTGTGTGTGTGTGTGTGTGTGTGTGTGTGGCTGGTTGTGGGGTGTGAAACCCTTTAACTAAGGTGTGAATAAATACAATTTATAAATGTTTCCGTTTTCAGTTTTATACACCTGCACTTATAGTTTATAAAGGGTTTCATAAAATAAATCCAAATATTGGACAATGCAGTGTCCTGATTGAAGTTAAGAAAATCACTTTAAAGGAGTAACCATGTTTTTATTAAAATATATCAAAATAATCAGTAATAAGGTGTGTGTGTGTGGTGTGTGTGTGTGTGTGTGTGTGTGTGTGTGTCCTATGTGCTGTTACTCACTAAACATTTTATTCTCAAAGATCCCGCTGGTAAAGAAACTTTATTCCTTCACAGGGAGTTGAAGTTGCATCGGGAGAAGATATTGAGGTCCCAACTATATATAATTGGGTTAGGGTTAGATGCCCCAACAATATTTAGTTGGGTTAGGGTTAGATGCCCCTAAATATTTAGTTGGGCTAGGGTTCGATGCATTATTATTTCCAGATAGTAGCCTACGTATTTGAGCGGTATGGTTTTTTGTCCCAGTCTATCAGTTATGTTGCCTACATATGTTAGATCTGCTGCAGGTAGCACTGTGTCCCCCCTTTGTCTGTCCTTAATTGCAGGAGTGAAGCCTGGTGTGCGGGAGTCAGGGTTCCAACTGCAGCTCATCTACTCTAATCACCTCTGCTTCAAATACCAGGTCAACCTACTACACTTCATCAGATCATAGTCAAGACTATGTTAGGCTTGCTGATGAGGCTACCTGGTGTCCTAGGTTTTGTCATATTTGCTTGTCCTGATTATTCTTTGTCTGCCACAATTCTTTGAACCAGACTCCTGCTGACACTTCACTCCTGCTCTCCACACTGGATCTTTTGATTATTGGACACGAACCCTCAAACACGGTCCCACACACGCTTTGTACCCTGGATTCCATTGGATTTTGGACTTAGCTTTTCCCTGTTGCACCCCTTAACTTGGACTTTGGAATAAACCTATAAACTATCTGTTTCCGTGTTCCGTGTCTGCATTTGGGTTCAACCTAGTTCCACGCGTAACAGCATTGCCTTATCTGTCCTCATATCACTAACGTCACCCATCGTGGACATACTCTACATCCCAGTAGTTTCTTTGTGTCATTGTGTGCTGTTTTGCAAATGGCACTTTTCTTTACAATATTGGCATATTAGTAAAGCCACTGTAGCAAAGCAAAGACTGCAACTCAATTGTTCTGAAACATGTTTTAAGCATTTTCGTAGCGTTCCCTGGACACCAACCACTAAGAGCCTGTCAAGTGAGTGGAGATCACGCCACCCAGAGTGTATCTTGGGTTAAACGTGGACTTTCCAAGGGTGCATGGTAACTGTCCTGGGCCGTAGGGTCCTTTTCTGAGCTAAATAACGTATGGGGTAACTAAGAATTTGCAGAAATGTTGTGTGATTAACTGACTGAGAAGTATTTCTTAGAAATAATGTTGGATGTATTGTCTATTAATGTTTGAAGCCTAGAGAGCTTCCAAAACAACTGTGTAACTAATTGCTGATAAATAATTATTAAAAGACGAAATATGGGGATTGATTGAATTCTGAAAAAGGGCAAATGGACAAACAAGTTAGGACATGTTCAGCTTGTTGGGAAATCAGAGTGGGCAGCAGGAACATGCATGAATCATTGATGGGAGCAAACTAGGTTTTTGTGTCAAACTGTATAAAGGGCAGAAACAGGCAGGGATTGGGGTTATACCTCAGCAGTTCTCAAGGGCGTTGAACTGGACAATAGATCTTTAGACTCTGCATCCTCAACTATAAAAGAGTTGGGAGTTGGACATGAGAACAGCAAAAGAAAACTTCAGATAACTTCTTCAGTGGAATTGCGAGACAGAAGCCACCGTAGCCAACCCGGTTGAAGGAGTAATTCGGACTCTGACGTCTTTTTTCTGTTCAACTGCCTCAAAGGCTGTGGATTTATAGACATTTTGAAGACTTTGGACAAGGTTGGACAGCCAAGGGCAGAAGAAAGGGCGCGGTCCCCCCGGCCAGGGTGACACGCTCCTGTCCCACCTCTACAAAAAAGAAGATTGCCAAATTCATCCAAGCTCAACTATCGCATCCAGGTTTTGCCCTTCAACATTCCTATCAATTATTAGGAACTGACCAGTATAGCTGATAGCGTTTACAAGTCAATCATTTTAAGGGAGTTTTACATTTGTAATCATTTTATCAAGTTTTATTCAATATCACAAAATCAGATGCGTGTTTTTGAATTCTATTCATTGATCAATTTTATGCTCAATCCTTAAGTTGTATGCTTGCTCTTGCTCTATACTACAATAAAATATATAAATACTGCATTTAAAGTACAAGCAGTAGACAGTAGATTGAATTATTTCACTAAAGGTTGCAATTAATTGGGGTTTAGTGAGTTTAAACATCTTTAAAGGTTCTTATAGGTTGCTCTAGCCACTGAAATTAATTTACCTTTAGGGCCTATTTTCCTGCCCGCTAAACAATATCCTAGCAACTAACCAAGTGCCCTGATCAATGAGGACAGAGCTGTCGTGAACGGGCGCGGCTGAGGTGGTATCTGGGTCTGGGGCTATTCAGTCAGGTGCTGTTTCAGAGTAAGCAGGGTAGACGCTCGGATGGAGACAGTTAGGAGCTAGGAGAATCTCTTCAACACCAGCTTAAACAATCCTCAGTCATACCTAGAAGGGTAATATCCATAGGTTTAAGAAGGATCGGACCCTTTGAACGGAGAGCTGGTCCAGTACCCTCCTAAACAGGGGATTACCGGGATCTAACAAGCCATTTAAGAGTTCCACAGTACTGCAGTAAACCCTTTTGAAATAAAAGATCATGAATTATTATTCAGAATAGGATTAGTAGGCCTAGTACTTTTTTCCCAGCAGGATTGCACCAAAACGAAATAGATTGTAGGTTCAGTGTGCAGTGGCCCAGAGTCTCCGTTGGCCGGCGATGTATTGTTTTTGTAATATTTAATCTTAAAGCTCACCACTGCCCTGCTTACTCTGCATTTCTGGGTCTGCCATTTCCTGAAAGCTTAACTTCCTCTAACAGAACAAAAATAAGTCTCTGGTCCAACAACAGTTCCTCTTTTAGAGATGGGTGAATGCACGAATATGTTTTTACTTTACTTTACTTAAAGATAATTTTATAAAGTTTATCTGAAGGGTTTTATAATTCCAATTCCTAAATGAATGCTGCAATTTGAGTCATATTTTTTAAGTGGAACTTGTTGCTTAACAGTAACACATGTATTAGGATGTGCATCTGTCTTAGTGGTTTGTGCCACTTCCTGTTTTCAAGGAGTGACCAACTCAAAGACGGACAGTGAAAGTTTTTCAGTTGGTCAAGAGGTCTGCAGAAAATGTCGCTGCGCCACATTTGAGCCTGAATATGAGATATAAAAGAAATGTCCAAGAGACCAGCGGAGAGGAAGAGGAGAGTCAGGTGGGGATCTTAGAGGAGGAAGAGCATCACGCTGATCTCGGGCCACAAAGAGCCGGTAAGTCTGAAATGATGATTGGTGGAAAGAGGAAGTTCATCTCAGTTTACGTGTGGCTTTAGAACAATTACATACTGAATAATATTTCTCAATCAATCCACCATTGGTCACCTTTAACTCTGGGTCATTATCAGGTGTCCTGGTGCTGTAATCTGGTGCCTCGTGAGTCATTATTCTTATTGTTATAATCTTACTTCCAAAATAATAACTCCTGTTGTGGATGTATTTTGTCTCCGTAGGACCACACACTCAAAACAAGCCTGCAGCCAACAACAGAAGGCGTCTCAAAGCTGCTGCAGTGACTCTGGGAGGGTTTTATCTTCTGATATTGGCTGCACTCTTCATTCGCTGTGAGTATTTATGTTTTAATACAAACTGTCATATCTTAAAGGAGACATGTCATAAAAACATACTTTTCCAGTTCTTATCTACATTTGGGCATCTGGAGTGCTACCAACCCACCAACTGGGAAATAAGACTATTCAACAAGCTATTCACATCTGACTCCTCCTCCTCTGTCCCAGTCAGGCTCATTAGAATATACTTCCCCTTTCTGAGGATCTCCGCCCACGGCTTCACAACCACCGTCTGCATAGTGGCGCCATATTTTTTAAATGAGCCAATCAGAGCAGACTTGGTTTTTACAGGAGGAGTCTTGAAGAGACAGTTTAAAACAGAGGATGTGGTTCTTGTTCACACTTGATGATGATAATGAGTGATATTTCATTATGCACAGGATACATAACTTAATTCTTTCTTTAGTTTAAAGAAGAATGATTTGGTGTTGTTGGTCGGTTTCTTATTTTGATGGGGTTTTCACCTGATATTTATTTAGTCTATTTGCTCTTTCATAGTTTGAAATTCTCATTTTATATTATTGATTACCTTTCCTTATGTAACTGTTGTTATTTCTATCCTATATAAGGCTTATCTTATTTTTCAGTCACTTTGCTGCAGACCAGATACGACCAACTGAGCAACAACTACACTCAGTTACAGGATGAAGTAAATCAGCTGAAGGACAGAACTGAAGGTGAGAAAAGTTGAACCCCAATAATGAATAAATAATGAACATAATATTATTATAATATAATAATCTCATGATGTCTTACTTGCATCTATGGCTGTTTATTTCAAGACGTCTCTACAGTCAGTTACAGAATAAAACTGAGTGTAAATCACAGTCAGTTACACGATGAAGTAAAGCAGCTGAAGAACAGAACTGAAGGTGACAAAAGTTAAAACCAGTAACCTCCTGTATTATACACATTTACATCATAGACCTTGATTGTGTAGTTAGCGTTGATTATAACTGTTTCATGCTGTTCAACTGTTTTGCCGATGATGTGAATATTTCTGTTAGAGACGGTCATTTACACACCTAAAAACCTGGGTTGATATTCAAATTATTCACAGAGTAATCCTCCTGAAAGGGAAACGTAACAGAGGAAAGAAAGATCTTTATTTATTTAGTCTATGTGATCTTTCATAGCTTCAAATTCTCATTTTAGATTGTTTTCCTTTCTTTATGTAACTGTTATTTCTGTCCTAAATAACGGCTCACCTTATCTTATATTTCAGTCACTTTGCTGCAGACCAGATACGACCAACTGAGCAACAACTACACTCAGTTAAAGGATGAAGAAAAGCAGCTGAAGAACAGAACTGAAGGTGAGAAAAGTTTAAAACCAGTAAACTCCTGTATTATACACATTTACATCATAGACGTTGATTTTAACTGTTTTGCTGATGATGTGACTATTTCTGTTAGAGACGGTCACTTACAAACCTTAACCCTCTGAGCCCGAGACACTCGCCCACGAGTGTAAAAGTACCTCTGATTCATAGTTTTATAACTTTGAACCATACAAGCGATTTACTCACTTTCGGTTTCGTTTGAATCCTGACGCTTTCGGCTTTACGGCGGTCTTTTCCGGGTCTTTCTAGCCTCTACAGGGGGTTTTCTATCCAGCCTGGAACTTCAGCCTCTTTGGGCTTTAAATCCATACTGTTATATCCAAGATTAATCCACTTTTTATCCATAATTCATCGCGTTTTGGCTCATTTCTGCCGCTGGTTCGCTCCTCCGTCTCTCTCTCTGTCTGTCCTGTCTATTGTTTCAAGAAGTACATGCCCATATATGGGAGATAAAAGCACCCCTCTTGTATGGAAGGCCAGAGGGGACAAAAATGCCTATATACTCTATTGAAGGCAAAATAATGCAATATTTAGACACATATTTGCTTGTATAACACTGCTGTGGGTGTAATATCAACAAATATGACATTATTATGTTATTATTGGCATAAGTAAATGTCATGAGAGCAAAACGTCTTGACTTTTTTGGAGAAAAAAAAGGCATGTTTTTTGTCAACTGTATAAGTTATGATGATTATTTCTTCACAGTGTGACTCCCAGGACATATGAGAAGTGTTTTAGAGGTTTTACTTATATGTCTGTGATATCAATACATATCTGGAAGATTCATTTATTTATTTATTTATTTATTTATTTATTTAGTTATTTATCTTTAAGGCCCTACAACCATTTTTAACATGTAAGTGACCTCACTGCAACCCAAATATTCTAATAACCCAGTTTGTCCTAAAAAAAATGATGTTCATATCTTGACTGTAGACAACAGGGTTGATGTTTTACAAGCTTTTATATAAAATAAAACCAGACGGAAATTAAACTGTAAAAATGGCCTCAGGGCCCAGAGGGTTAACACCTGAGTTGATATTCAAATTATTCAGAGTAATCCTCCTGAAAGGGAAAACCCTCATGTTGTCCTTTGGTCACATTGACCCGTTTTCAGTAAAGAAAAAAAAAAAAAAAGTTGTCACAAAAAAATGGGCCATCAAAAATGAAAATGTCAAAACTTAAAAACATGAAAAAGCACCCATTACATTGAAACAGTGGCAAAAATGTTGGAAAAAGTGATAATAATGTTGAAACAAAGTGAACAAAACGTTTTTTTTCATGATTGATGGGAGGACAACACAAGGGTTAACTCAATAGTTACAACTCCAAGTCGTATCACTTTGACACTGAATGGTGTGAAATCTGTTTTTAAATCTTGTTGTTTGACATGAAGCTAAAGTCTGTCCTGATGGATGGACGAGATATGGATGCAGTTGTTACTTTAAATCTAAAGAGAAGAAGGTTTGGGAGGACAGCAGAGATGACTGTCAGCAGAGAGGATCAGATCTGGTCGTCATTGACAACGAAGAGGAACAGGTGAGTGTGTTTGCTTCTGAGTGAGTGATCTCAGAGAAAAAGACATTTAATGGAAATATGTAAATATGAAGAGAAAGGAAAATGTTAGTGTTAATGTTGCTGTGTTGATCTCTAACGGTGAACTTCCTCATGTTCTCTGTTTCTCTGCTGATTCTAAATGTCTTTCTTCTCTTTCCTCCGTTACTAATGTGTGGTTCCTGTCCTGCTGTTGGGTCCAGTCCTCAGTGTGGGGGGGACCGAGGATCCCTCTTGTGTTTGTTGGGGCTGATGAAGTCACAAGATGACTTTACTACAACAGAAATGCTGAACTGGGAACAGAGAAATGATTGTTGTCTCTCGTCCACTTCTAGAAGTTTGTCTCTGAGCTGAGTAACGGAGGAGAGTCCTGGATTGGTCTACGGTATGTATGGGGACCAGGAGGATGGGAATGGAGATGGGTGGACGGATCACCGCTGACAGAGAAGTGAGACATTTTAAAGGTGTTTGGTTTTCATCACAATTCAGTCACACAGAGGTTTCCTTCTTTCATTAGCAGCTGTTTCAGGTTACATTGATTTCAAAGCTCAATCTTAAATCAGTTATTGAAATAATGTGATTATTAACAGATAATATACATTTTTAAAATGAATTTTAACAGTTTCTTTCAAATTAACAACAATCAGCAGTTTCAGCTGTTTGATAAAAGAACATTTATTTGTCTGACAGGTTCTGGGGACCAGGACTGCCTCGCTATGATGGTTACCGGTACGCTGCAGCATGCTGCGATCAACAAGGACAATGGACACAGGGTAGAGCTTATTCTGATACTACGAACTGGATCTGTGAGAAATAGATTATCTAAACTCTTTGATGATGGATGGGGGGGGTAGTGTTTGGATCAGCTTTGTTAAATCAGACCAATTCTCCAACATGGGCTCAGCTGTTTATTCTGTGTTGCTAAGTAACCTGGATTCCAGAGATCTTGTTCCTCTCCCTTCATAGAGCCCAATCTGGTTAGAAGTCATGTGTCCTGACTCTGTAGTCCTACAGGATTATTACAATAAAAGATAAGAACAACATGGATTAGCAGCTGGTCTCTACCTTGGTTTATGTAGTTGATTATAACGTTTGGAGTCAGTTAGTTACAAGTTGTTCCTTAGAAATACCCCCCCCCCCCTCTCCATCTCCCTCCCAGACCAGTCCCCACAGCCAATTAGATCATCATTATTATTATTATTATTTTAACGCTGCGCTGTAACCTTAACCTAACTATTGTGTTTGTATCTTTTTGTTATTTGAGCCTGTTTTCCTTTCATGAAAGTCTTTAATTGCTCTTTAATGTTTGATGTAAAGCTTTTTGAATTGTCTTGTTGCTGAAATGTGTTCTAGAAATAAAGTTGCATAAGATGTGAACATGCTGGCCAACACATGTACCCCTGACTGCAGACCCGCAGACCTCAATGTGGGCGTGGTTAAACATTTAGCCCCGCCCCTCAACGTTTAACCCCGCCCAGTCTCCAACCGCCCACTACCCAACTCGTTTAATACGGTGTACGAAGAGGGACAAGAAACCTTAATGGATGTGGCGAAATGCAGCGATTTAAACATAATAAACTTAATCTTTGGTTTTACTAATTACGAAATACAATATTGACACACAAAACATTAAATTACATCAATAATATATTAAATGATGAAAAAAGGAGAATATTTTAATGTGTATTTATCATAATCAATTGAAACCTGATTCTTTCTTAATGTTATCAAAATTACAGGATCACAAGGCTATAATATATATCATATATATTATATAATGTATAATATGTGTATATATATAATAACAGCAATAACTCTCGTCAAATAAAGGTTTTGTAAAGTGCAGTTGCCATAGTATAAGAAACAATATTGCGGTGTAAGTGACGTTAAAATGAAATTGAATTTGTAATTAGAGTAGTAAAGCAAAAGTAGGTAGACATTATATAAATTATATTTACCTGTGACCATAAATAATATTGAAAAAGTAAATACTTGTAATGGGAAAATACAGATAATAAAGATTTACAGAAAGTCTGTGGAGTAGATGAAAAAGGAACAGAAACTACAACATTATCAGGTAGTGCAGGTGTTGTAGAGTCTGACAGAGACCTGCGGTACCTCTCCTTCTTACACCGGGGGGGTATCAGTCTGGTGCTGAAGGAGCTGCTCAGGGAACCCCCAGTGTCATGTGGTGGGGGGGAGGGGGGGGCATCAGTCTGGTGCTGAAGGAGCTGCTCAGGGAACCCCCAGTGTCATGTGGTGGGGGGGAGGGGGGGGCATCAGTCTGGTGCTGAAGGAGCTGCTCAGGGAACCCCCAGTGTCATGTGGTGGGGGGGAGGGGGGGGCATCAGTCTGCTGCTGAAGGAGCTGCTCAGGGAACCCCCAGTGTCATGTGGTGGGGGGAGGGGGGGGCATCAGTCTGCTGCTGAAGGAGCTGCTCAGGGAACCCCACAGTGTTGTGTAGGGGGTGAGAGGTGTTGTCCATGATGGATGTCAGCTTGGCTAACATCCGTCTCTCCCCCACTTCCTCTATGGGGTCCAGAGGACAGTCCAGGACAGAGCTCGCTCTCCTGATCAGTCTATTGAGTCTGCTCCTGTCCCGGTCCGAGCTACCCCCCCTCCAGCAGACCACAGCATAAAGGATGGAAGAGGCCACCACAGAGTCATAAAAGGTCCTGAGGAGATCCCTGCACACTCCAAAGGACCTGAGTCTCCTCAGCAGATGGAGGCGACTCTGGCCCTTCTTGTAGAGTGCATGGGTGTTATCAGAATAATGACTACAACTATAACAATCATACTGGTCTGTGTCTCATTTCCTCTCAAGGAACATGTTTTGTATAAATGTCTTTGTCCTTATGTAACTGTATTGTGGTTTTCAGTTGTCAAAATCTATTTTCCATATCGATGTCTTGTATTAATGTTTGTCCTGACGTGCTGTACCCCCATTTTATGTTTCTGCAGAACAGGAACCTGCTGAAAACCAGTTTTTAAATTGAGTCAGGCCCGTTTTTATATTGAAATGTAATGTTACTTTTTCTAACTTTCCTGTGTAATAAATACATGAATGAATGAAAAAAACATGGCATTTATTTTTAAGTTTAGAGTTATGTGAGTAAATTATATCCATGCATTACACAACACATGTAATATGATGATCATTGAGACAATGACTACAACTATAACAATCATACTGGTCTGTGTCTCATTTCCTCTCAAGGAACATGTTTTGTATAAATGTCTTTGTCCTTATGTAACTGTATTGTGGTTTTCAGTTGTCAAAATCTATTTTTCTGTATCGATGTCTTGTATTAATGTTTATCCCGACGTGCTGTACCATGTTTTTATGTTTCTGCAGAACAAGAACCTGCTGAAAACCAGTTTTTAACTGAGTCAGGCCCGTTTTTATATTGTAATGTAGTGTAACTTTCCTGTATAATAAATATATGAAATGAAATGAAAACAATTGATGTTAAAATATAAAGTGAAGCCTTAATAATTTTATAGACACTTACGTCATTGGAAAGTTTTCCAGGAGAACTTTGCACCACCATCTCCTTATTTGTTCCCCAAAAGATAGTTAAGTTCTGCTCATAACATGAGGCAGAATATTTCACAATTCTGTTTAATTGTTTTAAGTTTTCAACCTCACTGCCCAACAGTTTGAATCAACGATACATCTGCCATGTAAAATAAGATTGAAGTTATTTCCTACGGAGACAAGCTGTTACCTTAGTGTAATAATTCATGTTATAAACATGTTTAACAAAAGGAAATAAATCACATTAACAAGCCCTAAAGCATCATTGGTCATAACAAGAGAAAACCAAGAGGGAAAAATAACGACATACAGTGAGGAAAATAAGTGTTTAACACCCTGCTGTTTGCGAGTTCTCCCACTTAGAAATCATGGAGGGTCTGAAATTGTCCTCGTAAGTGCATGTCCACTGTGAGAGACATAATCAAAAAAAAACATCCAGAAATCACAATGTATGAATGTTTAACTCTTTATTTGCATGATACCGAGGCAAATAAGTATTTGAGCAACTGTCTATCAGCTTAAATTCTGACCCTCAAAGACCCTCCACTCCATTTATTATCCTAAATTAGATGCACCTGTTTGAGGTCGTTAGCTGCAAAAAAACATCTGTCCACCCCATACAATCAGTAAGAATCCAACTACTAACATGGCCAAGACCAGAGAGCTGTTCAAAGACACTAGCGACCTCCACAAGGCTGGACAGGACTACGGGGACATGTCCAAGCAGCTTGGTGAAGACAGGTCCACTGTTGGAGACATCATTAGAAAATGGAAGAAGCTAAACATGACTGTCAGTCTCCCTCGGACTGGGACTCCATGCAGGATCTCACCTCGTGGGGTCTCAATGATCCTAAGAAAGGGGAGAAACCAGCCCAGAACTACACGGGAGGAGCTGGTACAGGACCTGGAAAGAGCTGGGACCACCGTTTCCAAGGTTACTGTTGGTAAGACACTAAGACGTCATGGTTTAAATCCTGCATGGCCCGGAAGGTTCCCCTGCTTAAACCAGACCAGGTCCAGGCCCGTCTTAAGTCTGCCAACGACCATCTGAAGGATCCAGAGGAGTCATGGGAGGACGTCATGTGGTCAGATGAGACCAGAATTAACTTTTTGGTCCTAATTCCCCTAACCGTGTTTGGAGGAAGAAGAATGATGTGGACCATCCCAAGAACACCATATATGGTACCATGATATATTTGTACCAACTCTTGAAGGCTTCAGCGTTAACCCAATTAAAAACACTAATGAATAATCTTGTTACACAAAACAACTTTAAGTTCATACATTCGGATTGTTTCATTTGACAAAACCACTTTCTTTCTTATTTCCAAAGCAGTTCTCCAAAACCCGGAAAACCTCCTCAGCAGTTATGTAAGTTGTAAGACGGAGGTCTCGTATTGTCTTCTCATCCACACTGTCGAGAAGATGGAACTTTTTAATCTCTTTGGATCCAGTAGGTTCTCCCTGCATCTGGAGCGCTTCCCAATCTTTTTTCCACCGGTGAAACTCTCGGCGGATGCCAGAAAACTTTGGGAGGGCAGCTGGCTTCAATTTAATTGCTGGTACACAACTGGTTGAAGTAGTACTTAATCTGCTGGTTTCTCCTCTGACGTGTGCCCCTATAAAGTCTGCTTGTCTTATTGTGAGTTTTGGCAGGATAGTTTCAAGGCCTTTGATACGACTGGAACTGTTGTTGCTCTGCTGGGGGGGGCCCAGCACTTCCAATGTTTATGTACCTCCTTCGCAGCCTTCACAAGTTTCTCTAGTTGCCCGATCATAAAGAGATATGCATCTGGGTTTTTACTTGGGTCCACAGCTCCCACGTTTTCTGCTTGCAACTCTGCTGTTGTAATTGCTTGCGACAGATCATATTCCCCGAAATTGGCCCACAATGTCTTTTGTATGAGGTCCTTTAGCTCTTGCAGTTTTATCTCACACTCATTGGCTGTTTTGAACAAGTCCCTCTTTTGCTGCACACTCAACTCCTCTGCATCAGAGTTTTCCACAATACATTGCTCCTCTACATCATCGTTGGCTTCCAGGACTTCGCCAGCTTCTGCAGTGAGCTTCTTAAAAATGTCTCTGAGCTCCTCTTCTGATATCATTGTATGCATTCTTGGCACATTATTGGCCAGACGGGAAAACTGACGCTTCGCTGATGTCCTTGCGGTCTTAAGCTGCTCCACTAGTAACGAATCAACCATTGTAATCACGACAGCAGGGCGGAAACAGTCTTTATTTGTCTCTATGGACACGTGTCTCACTTCTCCAGTCTTGAAGCGGTTTTTCACTGTCAAGTTCTGATGTATTTCTTGTGCAATTCCCCACTTGAAAAGGACAGTCCCTCCACATGAAGAGTTTAACTGGATTTCACTCAATAAACAGCCATGGGATCAGTTGTTTGTCTTTTATTAACCATTCCTTGGTGGGCAGTAAATGGGTCAAACACCTCAAAAGAGAGACGACAAATACGAATTATCTGAGTTGATAGCCAAATTAAATAAACAAAATGATTCACATTTAACTCAGATAAACGCATTACTGCTATTATAAACTATTCCAATTTTAACAAATGTAATCAAAATAAATACCCACCATTTTAAATTAAATGATAAGAGTCAGTATATTTTTAGCCAAAGTCATATTTTACCCAAATGCAATACAAAATATTCTTTTATAGTACAAAATTCAATTTATTTCCTAATCATTAGTTAAGCCGTATTGTTCTAGTAAAGAATTATTATCAGGTATCATTGTAGCCACACAACTAGATATGTTGTACCAAAACAAACTGTTGGTATTTTAATTTTCAAACTGTATGTTTCCTTGTCTTTTAACCAAGTATCTTTAGCCAAATACCTTTATTTTTATTGTTAGGATGTCCACAACGTTTAAATTACTTTTAACTATTTCAAACACATTCTTTGTCAAACAATTAATTTGGCTTCCTTACTTTTCCTTTATACCCCACTTGTTTGATAGAACCAAAAAACATTTAAAGTTGCGAATACGACTGCAAAAAAGTCCTATCAAAGTCAACAAAAGCTAAAAGTCTGTGTTTTTCCAGAGCATCATTAGCACTGCACTGCTTAAGTCAATCTAGATTGTCTAGTTTGTCTAGTTTGTCTAGATTGTCTAGATTGTCGGCTGTCCTTCACAGTTTTGTGGAGGGCTTGGTCTTGCACAATCACCGTGTTCACAAAGATGACATTTCCTTGGTCTTGTGAGTGCTATCAATGCTCCTGTGTGCAAAATTATTAGGCAAGTTCTATTCCTGATAATTTATTGATTTGTACTGTAACAAGTGCATTGCTATCAGTCAATCAGAAATGTTAATAAACCTCAAATCAGAATATTAAACAAAGGAAAAGTGAGTTTTGGCTTTGTCAGGAGAATACCTGTGTGCAGAATTGTTAGGCAACTAAATGGAAAAACTAAAATTTTCCCATTTCAATTGTTTATTTTAATTTCTTAGAGTAAGAATAAAAGTAAAAATAAACTATTAACATTTCAAGAAATATTCAGTGACCAATATAGCCACCCTTCTTTCCAGTAACTTTAATGAGCCTTCCATCCCTGGAATCTGTTGGTTTCTTGATCTGTTGATGATCAACTTTTTGTGCAGCAGCAACCACAGCCTCCCAAATGCTGTTCAAGAGGTGTATTGTCTCCCTCACTGTAAATCTCACGTTTAAGAAGGGCCCACAAGTTCTTAATGGGGTTTAGGTCAGGTGAAGAAGGGTGCCATGTCATTATTCTGTCGTCTTTAAGGCCTTTGTTGGCTAGCCACGCAGTCGAATACTTGGATGCATGTGATGGATTATTGTCCTGCATAAAAATCATGGCCTTTTTAATAAAAGCAGCCCATACCAGTACCCCGACTCCCCCTTGCTGGCGTCTGAATCAAAGTGGAGCTCTGTGCCCATTAGAGATCCAGCCACGGGCCCATCCATCTGGTTCATCAAGAGTCACTCTCATTTCATCAGTCAATAAAACCTTTGAAAATAAGTATTCAGATATATTCCTTGGCCCAGTCTTGACGTTTCAACTTATGAGTCTTGTTAACTGTACGTTCACACCGCCACCGACTTGAGCGTCTAAAGTTACCGGAAGTCATTCATTTTCAATGGAAGCCGGCTTCTCTTAGCTGCAAGAAGCGGCAAATCTGTCGGGCGTTTTGAGCGTGTTGAGCGTCAATCAGAAAGTTGAAATTTTTCAACTTTATGGTAATGAGCTATGACGCGGTCCAGCGGCAAGCAGCGGCTAACTCCAGCCGCCAATCGGAATATAGACGTCCTTCACGCTGGCTGATCCTGGAGAAACATACGATGTAATCTTTCGTTCCTACCAAAAGATTAATTCTGAGGACAAGCTCATAATCGCCGTTGCTGGTTACCTTTCGTTTATAATATAACGTTGTTTGTACATAGGCACAAGTTAACGCTACCTGCCGGTCACATCTGCTCACAGTGAAGTCCGGCACGGGTCCCTAGGTTGGTCCGGCGGCTGCTTGCTCTGCCTGCACGCCGCTACGGCTCAGCGGCTAACGAGCGAGCTAGCTACTAACAGACTCCGTTGCGACCAATTAATACAACTTCTGTCATTATATATGTAATTTATAAAGGTTTCTAGTGTCAGTGTATTGGCCGTGGCTGCGTGCGCTTCTCCCGGTCGAACAGAAAACGCCGCCACGTCAGAGCGGCTAAAGCGTCACCAAGCTTCCCCGTACTTTTTGACAAGCGTCCTCGGCGGGGCGGCCAGAGCTTTTTTGCAGCTCAAGTCGCTGGCGGTGTGAACGTAGCATAAGGGGTGGTGTTTTAGCCTTTCTTACCTGGGCCATGTCTCTGACCACTGAACACCTTGTACTTCTGGACACTCCAGGTAGGTTGAATTTCTGGATTATCAAATTAGCATTTAAGTTTCTATAGCTTGGAATTGGAATATATGCATGAAAATGACGAAACTGTCAAAAATACTCACTTGCCTAGTAAATGTGCACACAGTGTATTATGAACGTTAAAACTCTGAATGTTAAGTTTTAAAATAAAAAGAGATTGACACTGCAGTGAAAGAGCGGCAGTTCAACTTTTATCTTTAGTCCTGAAACCCGTCTGTTGTCATGGTTCAGCAGTGATGCCTGTCTGTTGTCACGGTTACTGAGTAAGAGAGGGAAGTGAAACGTTGACAGTAGACCAGTTTCATCCAATCAGAGGACGACCAGAAGAGCAGGTAGCCTCCTCTGCTGCAACCTACAGATGAAGTTTAGTTCACCTGAGATGTTCTGAGCTCTGAAACGTCCAAAAGTCTCAAAAAATGTCAAAAAGTTTGTTTTTGTATTTATACACCAATCACCAGGGCAACTCCTATGTTGGTGTAACTCACTGGATGAGACTTTAGACACCACACTACTGCACTAAGGGCAACCTGCACAATTGCTTCATTTACATTTCAGCAAACATTTAGCATTTTATTTAAGCAGTTGAACATTTTGTTTCCCATCCTGGAAATTATTTAAATATTTGTTCTGATATTTTATTCTTATATTTTATTCCTATTATTATTATTATTATTATTATTATTATTATTATTATTCTGAATCATGGATTAACAGACTGATGTTCAATAACTTGTTCCAAAGCAGGATATTCTTTTTATTTCTTAAAATGTCATTGCAACTTAATTAAATATTAAAAAGTTTTAGTTAGTTTAGGGTGTGTGTGTGTGTGTGTGTGTGTGTGTGTGGTGTGTGTGTGAATGTGTGTGTGTGTGTGTGTGTGTGTGTGTTGTGTGTGTGTGTGTGTGTGTGTGGTGCTGAGTGTGGGGTGTGAAAACCTTTAACCAAGGTGTGAATAAAGGCTATTTATACATTCTTCAGTTTTACACAACTGCACTTATAGTTTATAAAGGGTTTCACTAATAAATCCAAATATTGGACAATGCAGTGTCCTGACTGAAATTAAGAAAATCACTGAAAAGGAGTAATTATGTTTTTATTTAAATACATCAAATTATTCAGTAATAAGGTTGTGTGTGTGTGTGTGTGTGATATGTGCTGTTACTAAGATCCAGCTAGTGAAGCTATATTCTTTCACAGGGAGTTAAAGTTACATCTTGAGAAGATATTGAGGCCCCAACTACATATAGTTGGGTTATTGTTAGATGCCCTAACTATATATAGCTGGGTTATTGTTAGATGCTCTAACTATATATAGCTGGGTTTATTGTTAGATGCCCTAACTATATATAGTTGGGTTAGGATTAGATGCAATATTATTCCAGATAGTAGCCTACGTATTTGAGCGGTATGTTTTTCTTCCCAGTCTAACGAAGTACAAATACTTTGTTACTGTACTCTAGTAGATTTTTCTGATATTTTAATTTACTTTACTATTATTTTTGTGGCGACTTTTTACTTCTACTCCTTACATTTCAACACAATATCGGTACTTTCTACACCTTACATTTTACAAAATTGACTCGTTACTTAGTTTTTACAAGAGGTTATGTCGGACAATAGCGCAGACACGCGGCACACACCGCGAGCGGGTGCGCACGCCACACGGAGAAAAAAGTGAGAGAATGAAAAGGAGACTAGCTGTCCCGAGGATAACCAGCTGAGATGTGTGTGTGCGTCTTTGAGAACTGTAAGTCGTATACAGTAGTGTGAAAAAGTGTTTGCCCCCTTCCTCATTTCCTGTTCCTTTGCATGTTTGTCACACTTAAGTGTTTCGGAACATCAAACCAATTTAAACAATAGTCAAGGACAACACAAGTAAACACAAATGCAATTTGTAAATGAAGGTGTTTATTAATAAAGGTGAAAAAAATCCAAACCATCATGGCCCTGTGTGAAAAAGTGATTGCCCCCTAAACCTAATAACTGGTTGGGCCCCCCTTAGCAGCAACAACTGCAACCAAGCGTTTGCGATAACGTGCAATGAGGCTTTTACAGCGTCCTGGAGGAATTTTGGCCCACTCATCTTTGCAGAATTGTCCTAATTCAGTTACATTAGAGGGTTTTCGAGCATGAACGGCCTTTTTAAAGTCATACCACAACATCTAAATAGGATTCAGGTCAGGACTTTGGCTAGGCCACTCCAAAGTCTTCATTTTGTTTTTCTTCAGCCATTCGGTGGTGGACTTGCTGGTGTGTTTTAGGATCATTGTCCTGCTGCAGAACCCAAGTTCGTTTCAGCTTGAGTACACGAACAGATGGTCGGACATTCTCCTTCAGGATCTCTTGGTAGACAGCAGAATTCATAGTTCCTTTATCACGGCCAGTCTTCCAGTCCTGAAGCAGCAAAACAGCCCCAGACCATCACACTACACCACCATATTTTACTGTTGGTATAATGTTCTTTTCATGAAATGCAGTGTTCCTTCTACGCCAGATATACTTGGACACACACCTTCCAAGAGTTCCACTTTGTCTCATCGGTCCACAGAATTTTGTCCCAAAAGTCTTGGGGATCATCAAGATGTGTTGTGGAGAAATTGAGACGAGCTTTGATGTTCTTTTTGCTCAGCAGTGGTTTTCTCCTTGGAACTCTGCCATGCAGGCCATTTTTGCCCAGTCTTTCCTGATGTTGGAGGCATGAACGCTGACCTTAACTGAGGCAAGTGAGGCCTGCAGTTCTTTGGACGTTGTGTGGTCTTTTGTGACCTCTTGGATGAGTCGTCGCTGCGCTCTTGGGGTAATTTGGGCCCGCCACTCCTGGGAAGGTTCACCACCGTTCCATGTCTTCGCCATTTGTGGATTATGGCTCTCACTGTGGTTCGCTGGATTCCCAAAGCTTTGGAAATGGCTTTATAACCCTTTCCAGACTGATAGCTCTCAATTACTTTCTTATCATTTGTTCCTGAATTTCTTTGGGTCTCGGCATGGTGTGTAGCTTTTAAGGATCTTCTGGTGGACCTTACTGTGTCAAGCAGCTCCTATTTAAGTGATGCCTTGATTGTGAACAGGGGGGACAATAATCAGGCCTGGGTGTGGCTAGAGAAATTGAACTCAGGTGTGGACAACCACAGTTATAGTATGTTTTAACAAGGGGGGCAATCAATTTTTCACACAGGGCCATGATGGTTTGGATTTTTTTTCACCTTTAATAATAAACACCTTCATTTACAAATTGCCTTTGTGTTTACTTGTGTTGTCCTTGACTACTCTTGTTATGAATTGATACTATAAATAAAATGATTGAATTGAATTGAATTATTGTTTAAATTGGTTTGATGTTCCGAAACACTTATGTTTGACAAACATGCAAAGGAACAGGAAATGAGGAAGGGGGCAAACACTTTTTCACACCACTGTAACTCATGTTGTCAGTTCACTTAAGACTGTTGTTGGTCTATAGTTCTTCACATTTAAAGTAAGTTAGCTAGTGGTTCTGGTGTGTTCTTCACCTGTTAGCTAGTGGTTCTGGTGTGGTCTTTACCTGTTAGCTAGGTTGCACGTTGGTCTTAATGAAGCATCAACAGTTTTCACCAGCTTTATTCGCATGAGTTTTTTTTTTTTTGACTGAACTTTAGATACTGTAATTCAGTTGACAAGTGGATGGAAACTTAGCTAGAGAGAAGTTGTCTCCGTGTTTTAACAGACACACCTGGGGTGAAGTTGGAAACCAGAATCAGCTTTAATCCAGTCCTAATCTAGTTCTCAACTTTCACATAATTTCACTGGAGTTATCGTTATATTGTTACGTCATCAATACCATATTCAATCTAAATGGATGGGAATATATCTACTGTACGTTGCATTTGACGCACGACTAAGACAACTCAACAGATTCTGCATTCTGCATTATTCACAGCAAATCATTGAGGCTTGATGGCGCTAACGTTAGCACATAGTAGTATGGATGGTGTTAACTTAGCACATAGTAGTATGGATGGTGCTAACGTTAGCACATAGTAGTACAGATGGTGTTAACGTTAGCACATAGTAGTAGAGGGCGACATGATTGAAAATGAAGAAAACAGCAAGACATTCCCATCATCCTCAACCTTATCTGAGAGAGATGTTTGAGACAGTAGCATCAAGAAGGACTCCTGTCCATGTGCTGGGGAACTTCTCCGTTAATGTCTGTTTAATCATTCATATTTTAATCCTTTATTTTATTTCCAGCCGTATTTGACCACACACATGAATGTAGATTCATTTTATGTTAGGGGGAAGATTAAAATAGAACTGGATCTGTGAATTCTCACAGAATCACAACTGAATTCATATCTTGCTAATAAGTCAGAATCTTATTAACCGGAGTCCCAGTTTCTGTCATCATAATAATATATGTTTGTTTTAGGCCTTTTTGGCAGACATCCATTTAAAAATGTAGCCATTTCCATATAAAGACATGTCCTCCATGTCCACTGAAGTCCCTCAGCGTCTCTCTAGTAACATTTGAGTGGTCCAGGTAGCTTTCGCAAAGCTACTTTTACTTTATACTTTAAGTAAATTTCTAAGCCTGTACTTTGTTACTTTTACTTGAGTAAGAAGTTTAATCAGTACTTCCACTTTTACCAGAGTATTTTTTAACACAAGTATCTGTACTTCTACTTAAGTACGGAAAGTGAGTACTTTTGCCATCCTGTCTATCAGTTATGTTGCTACGTATGTTAGGTCTGCTGCTGGTAGCACTGTGTCTCTGCTCTCTCCCCCCCCTCTCTCTGTCTGTCCTTAATTGCAGGAGTGATGCCTGGTGTGCAGGAGTCAG
>NW_022605266.1:0-31443 GCF_008692095.1 Etheostoma spectabile | reverse complement strand
GTGAGGCCACCCAGGGTCCCAGACTCCGCTCTCAGAGACACTGAGGAGAGACCAGTGTTCCCAGTCCTGAGCTGACTCCTGGCAGGGACTCTGCTACTGTTTTACTCTGACACTGCTCTCCTCTCTGCACTCTGCAACTAGCTCTGGCTTTTATTTCCTCCTCTTTCAATAGACACATTTACCAGCTGGCTGCAATGTCTCAATATTATTTCAGTGTTTCCACATAATAAAGACGGAATTCATCACATCAGCTGTTTCCTGTTAATTATTATCAAAGTGTTTTATTATCTTTTCTAATGGTGTCACTGACTTTATGAAATCCGAAGACCAACTGATCCAACAATATGTTTTAATGTCTCCATGGTGACTGTAGAAAGACAGTTGAGATTATATAAAACAATGTCTATATGATGAACCTTTGGAACAAACTCATGGTGGGAACATTTCAATAATAAATCATCTCTTATTATTTGAATGTGTTCATAGTAGGACTAGAATATGTTATTGGCTTTAAGTGTCTCTAAAGAACATTCATTTTTTTTTACACAAACTACAAAAGTCTGATAAATATTTTCTAAATCTCCAATAAAAAGCACGGCAATCATCTGCGTAGAGAGAAATAAAATGATGTGATCTGCAGTTCAATCTCAGAAATATTTACATACAAGTAAAGAGAAGCCAAAGAAAATACTCCAAATGACTAAAATGTCATAGACATGATTACTAACTTTACAACATGAAATAATCACATTTTGTAATTTATTTCAACAGTGAGTATGTTTGAGTTTCTATGAAAAGTGCTAAGATACAACCTAAAGTATATAATATTCCAGTTTTTAGTGTTGATTTGTTGATTTGAATTATTATGAAATACATTTTAATTTCTAATATCTATGTATTTATATTGTAAATAATGTGATTTCACCATGGTGATGTAGTTGATAGTGAAGCCTGTCTTGGGACTCACACCCGTGTTGAATCAGGTGTGTTCATATCAGGACGACATGAGGACATAATGTCCATCATCATAGCTGTACTCAGACATGTTTGTTTACGTCCCCTTTGATGGTCTCGGGGACAGGGAAATAGGAAAGATGAGTGAGCGATATTGTAGAAGTGATTATTACAGTGATTATTTTGGACTTCATACATTTTCAGAGTCTTAAAAGTTTGAAAAGAAACCTCCACAGCTCAACCAGCAAAGAGATCAGAGATCAGAGAGATTTAACGCCCTCAGGTGTTCTCCTTTTACTGGACTTCCCTCGAATGCTGATTGGCCGAGCCTGAGGGGAACCAATCCTGCTTCACCTGCTGCACAGGTGGAAAAGCAATCAGCGTTCTCACCTGGAGAGAAACCAGAGTGGAGAAGAGGAAGGAACAACCAAGGGAAACACATGACGACAGCAGTTTCTACTCTGCCTGGAACCTAACCATTAGGCTTGTTTGAGATGAACTGCGCCTCGCCTGTAACATGGACGAGAGACAGCGGCAGCAGCCGGGGGGGGGGACAAAAAGCTGCGGTAAAGTCGGACAGTTTTCCAGCCGCCTTCAGGCTGATCAGGAGTGACAAAAACACTGTGGTGCGATTCCGATTTAACAAAAGATAATCAGACCAAGATATCAGCTGGTACCCAGTCTCCAGTTGTTTTAATTATGACAGAGTAGCTGTCAAAGTGCTCTACAAGCGATCTGTTGCTGATGTCAATTACCAACTGACAGTAGATGATCAGTGATATGATCAGATTTAGTCTCTCTGACTTGTAAATGTCAATATCAGCCACACAACATGTGTTCTGTACAGAATAAGTCTTTAAATTGCACAAATAGCAATTAAAATCCCTCTGATTCATAAATCAGTGAGCAGCGGCCTTTTCCTCCATGCCAACACTCAACATCTAATACTGAGGTGTACAGTACAATATTTCTAAATAGTATGTCTGTATATAGAGACAACTCTTATGATGGGTGTATAGGTATCAAGTATGAAAGGACAGCTTGTTCAGGGACATGTTCTGTATGAATTGGGTCCCAGATGACATGTGTGTGTGTCATCTTTGTGTGTGTGGTTCAGTGAACTGTATCAGTCTCTGCAGTAGCTTCCAGCTGCAGCAGTCAGTTCAGTTTCGGTTCAGTCTGACTGAGGGAGGTTTTTGTACGACGATTTTTTACTGTGTGAACACATCCTGACTGTTGATCTTATGACGACTCTGACAGTAATAAACTGCTGCATCTTCAGCCTCAACTCCACTGATGGTCAGAGTGAAGTCAGACTTTGATCCACTGCCTGAAAATCGACTAGAAATCCCTGATGCTCGTCTATTGGCTAGTAGATGAGCAGTTTAGGTGCTGCTCCCATATTTATGTGGTACCAAAATTGGTCATGGACAGTCACATAATAAACATCTTGACTGGTCCTACAGCTGATGGAGATGGAGGCTCCCCGAGCAGAGCTCACTGCTCCAGGCTGAGTCACTGTGACCTGACCTCTGGACTCTGAGGACACAGAGACAAAAACTAAAGCGCGTCACGGTTTAGTCGGCTTCATTCAGAGGGACGGATGTTCATAGAGGAGAGGAGTTTGATTTCTCTGGACTTTACCTGAGAAGCAGCAGCAGAGGAGAGTCCAGATGAGGACGGAGGTCCGAGTCATGTTTCTGATGAGGAGGATTTCTGTGTCTTCTGTTGTCATGGAGACAGCTGTCAGTCCTCCAGTGTTCAACTCTCAGGACTATAAAGTCTCCCAGAGCACTGGAGCATGGTGCTGCCTGATGCAAAGTGGCTCTCTATGGAAATGCTCCGCCTGACTCCAACAGGGACTTGGATTACTCTGAGGATGCTGTTTCTCTACGGATCAATCCCTTTATCACAGGATTGATCCAGAATGTGTCAGGGAGCATTTTAATGTGGAGCAGACTCTAATTGTGGATATATTACTTTCTAAAAGCTTTTCTGTCTGCTTTCATTTATTGTTGGAGGGATCAATTTCACTTTCAGACACATTCAACATAAATCTCTAAAAATGTGATTCATTCTGAACAGATGTGGCGGTGCTTATACATATACAGTGAAATAGTAAATGAATAATAACCACAGGAAGTGTGTGTTGTTGAGTGTGTTTGTTCAAAGTCAGAGAGCCGTGTCTCTCTACAGTGAGAGGTTTTTGTACGACGGCTCAACCAGTTTGTATCACTGTGGTACACGTTCGGTGGAGGAACCAGACTGGATGTTGGAAGTAAGTTCAATTATGATGTATTTATTAATTCATGAGAAATGTTTAGAGTCTTTGGAAGACATCTAACTCTCTAAAAGCTGAAATACCTGATTTTACATATTTCTTGTGATTTTTCAACATTGTTCTACAAACAATCAAAATACAGTTTTTTTTATTAGAAATTGAAATAATGAAATAAAAGGTTATGCGTGTCTGATTGGCAGGAGAAACCCTGGTAATCAGGTTTTAGACGACAGAAACTTGAGGACTTGTAGTTTAGGTGTTGTTCAGACTAAGTCAGAGAGCCGTGTCTCTCTACAGGGAGGGGGGCTTGGACGGCGGCTCAATGAACATTAAATATCATATCATCACTTAAGTTTGGATTTCAAACCTTTAAAAAATTTCTATATCTGAAATATGAGTTTCTTTTTAAACAAATTACCAAACAAAATGAATGGATTCCTTACAACGCTCTTTAAAAATACAACTGATCACTTTCCTTCCTCTGATCTTAGGTATAATTTTATATAAATGAGGGTTAATCACCATGGATTCCAAAAGTAGTAAAACTAGTAATGTGGTGTTAGTGAAAACTAAAAAAAAGTCTGAAACGGGACGAAGAGACAAATCTTTGTCAGTTTTTGAGTCAGGAGGACAACATATCAAATCTGTTGTATGAACATTTTAAATATGGTCGGTTGATTTTTTTTAGCTGATACGTTCTTTAAAAGAGGATCTGATTAACGTTTGCCTTTCTGAGAGTTCACACAGTCAACATTTCTGTAGAAATGGACCTGGACTTTGAATAAAAAACAGATGACAGAATATGTATTCAGACTGTATTGTATTGTTTTCTTCATATAGTAAAAACAAGAGGTTTTCTCTGGTATTTTACATTTTAATTGTATTTCCAGTGCAGTTTGATGTATTTGGGTCATATGAGGACTCTTTCTGTGCTGATGTGCATGAGAGGTTTCTTAAAGGGAAGTGAAACAAGGTGTGAGTGAGTGACTGGTGGAGCAGAAAAACCATGAGACAGAAACTCCTTAAAGGAAGAGACCCCCCCCCCCCCCCCCCCCACACACACACACACACAGTAAAGGGTTATGAGTTGCTGGTGTGTGATTGACAGCTGTGTGCTTCCTGTCCTCTAGCCGCTGCTTCTCAACCGTTAACTTATTTTGAGGTTTGATGCTAATTCTTTTTAACCTTCCACCTCTGCTGCTATAGGTGATGTACGCCCCACCCTGACGGTGCTGCCCCCCTCCAAGAAAAGCTGCAGCAGGGGAAGGCCACGCTCATGTGCCTGGCCAACAAGGGCTTCCCCTCAGACTGGAGTCTGGCCTGGAAGGTGGCCGGCAGCAGCACAGCAGCTGGGAGGAGAGCAGGAGCCCCGGGGTGCTGGAGGACGGCCACTACAGCTGGAGCAGCACCCTGAGGCTCCCTGCAGACCAGTGGAGGAAGGTGGGCTCTGTGACCTGTGAGCCACCCAGGGCTCCCAGACTCCGCTCTCAGAGACACTGAGGAGAGACCAGTGTTCCCAGCCTGAGCTGACTCCCTGGCAGGGACTCTGCTCCTGGTTTTACTCTGACACTGCTCTCACTCTGCACTCTGCAACTAGCTCTGGCTTTTATTTCTCCTCTTTCAATAGACACATTTACCAGCTGGCTGCAATGTCTCAATATTATTTCAGTGTTTCCGCATAATAAAGACGTATTCATCAAATCAGCTGTTTCCTGTTAATTATTATCAATTATTACATCTTTTCTTAATGGTGTCACTGACTTTATGAAATCCTGAAGACAAACTGATCCAACAAATATGTTTTAATGTCTCCATGGTGACTGTATAAAGACAATATAAGGTTATATAAAACAATGTCTGTAATGATAAACCTTTGGAACAAAACTCATTGTCGGAACATTTCAATGATAAATTAGGATTGAGGAAATTAAGGACGGCAGTATTATATTTGTTTTAGGTATATCTAAAGAACAGTCAATATTACTCACATGAAACTACAAAATTCTAACACGTTTTTTAAATCGGAAAAAAAAAGCATGATATCATCAGCGTAGAGAAATAAAACGAGTAATCTGCAGTTCAAATTCTGGAAATATTTACATTTTGTTTCTGCTGAATAAACAAAAGACAAATAAAGAGACAACAAACAAAATATGTCAAATGTTACTGATTTGCACACAGAACTTCATAAATCATTTGATTACAATCATGAAATACATGTGGTCGCCAAACAACAAAAACAATACAAAATGACTCAAATACAAGCTCCAATCACAATGCAGTTGGGACACTGCCTAAAACGTGTTATGTAAATACAGGACATCTAGTATGTATGCAAAAAAAAAATAGAATACAATCATTTGCAAACCTTTTCAACTTGTATATAAGTTGAAAAGGATTTGCAAATTATTGTTTATACAGTAGTGGAAGTCATTTATTTCTGGATCATGGATTGACAGACTGATGTTCAATAATTTGTTCCAAAGCAGGAAATTCTTTTAATTCATAAAATGTCATTGCAACTTAAATAAACATTAAACGTTTTAGTTTAGGCAACAGAAAGAACTGTGAAAGCAGCATTTCCTCTTTCAGCCAAACTGCTGAACTGCTGTGTGGAGTGTGTGTGTGTGTGTGTGTGTGTGGTGTGTGTGTGTGGGGTGTGTGTGTGTGTGTGTGTGTGTGTGTGTGTGTGTGTGTGTGTGTGGCTGGTTGTGGGTGTGAAACCCTTTAACTAAGGTGTGAATAAATACAATTTATAAATGTTTCCGTTTTCAGTTTTATACCCTGCACTTATAGTTTATAAGGGTTTCATAAATAAATCCAAATATTGGACAATGCAGTGTCCTGATTGAAGTTAAGAAAATCACTTTAAAGGAGTAACCATGTTTTTATTAAAATATATCAAAATAATCAGTAATAAGGTTGTTGTGTGTGTGTTGTGTGTGTGTGTGTGTGTGTGTGTGTCCTATGTGCTGTTACTCACTAAACATTTTATTCTCAAAGATCCCGCTGGTAAAGAAACTTTATTCCTTCACAGGGAGTTGAAGTTGCATCGGGAGAAGATATTGAGGTCCCAACTATATATAATTGGGTTAGGGTTAGATGCCCCAACAATATTTAGTTGGGTTAGGGTTAGATGCCCCTAAAATATTTAGTTGGGCTAGGGTTCGATGCATTATTATTTCCAGATAGTAGCCTACGTATTTGAGCGGTATGGTTTTTTGTCCCAGTCTATCAGTTATGTTGCCTACATATGTTAGATCTGCTGCAGGTAGCACTGTGTCCCCCCTTTGTCTGTCCTTAATTGCAGGAGTGAAGCCTGGTGTGCGGGAGTCAGGGTTCCAACTGCAGCTCATCTACTCTAATCACCTCTGCTTCAAATACCAGGTCAACCTACTACACTTCATCAGATCATAGTCAAGACTATGTTAGGCTTGCTGATGAGGCTACCTGGTGTCCTAGGTTTTGTCATATTTGCTTGTCCTGATTATTCTTTGTCTGCCACAATTCTTTGAACCAGACTCCTGCTGACACTTCACTCCTGCTCTCCACACTGGATCTTTTGATTATTGGACACGAACCCTCAAACACGGTCCCACACACGCTTTGTACCCTGGATTCCCATTGGATTTTGGACTTAGCTTTTCCCTGTTGCACCCCTTAACTTGGACTTTGGAATAAACCTATAAACTATCTGTTTCCGTGTTCCGTGTCTGCATTTGGGTTCAACCTAGTTCCACGCGTAACAGCATTGCCTTATCTGTCCTCATATCACTAACGTCACCCATCGTGGACATACTCTACATCCCAGTAGTTTCTTTGTGTCATTGTGTGCTGTTTTGCAAATGGCACTTTTCTTTACAATATTGGCATATTAGTAAAGCCACTGTAGCAAAGCAAAGACTGCAACTCAATTGTTCTGAAACATGTTTTAAGCATTTTCGTAGCGTTCCCTGGACACCAACCACTAAGAGCCTGTCAAGTGAGTGGAGATCACGCCACCCAGAGTGTATCTTGGGTTAAACGTGGACTTTCCAAGGGTGCATGGTAACTGTCCTGGGCCGTAGGGTCCTTTTCTGAGCTAAATAACGTATGGGGTAACTAAGAATTTGCAGAAATGTTGTGTGATTAACTGACTGAGAAGTATTTCTTAGAAATAATGTTGGATGTATGTCTATTAATGTTTGAAGCCTAGAGAGCTTCCAAAACAACTGTGTAACTAATTGCTGATAAATAATTATTAAAAGACGAAATATGGGGATTGATTGAATTCTGAAAAAGGGCAAATGGACAAACAAGTTAGGACATGTTCAGCTTGTTGGGAAATCAGAGTGGGCAGCAGGAACATGCATGAATCATTGATGGGCAAACTAGGTTTTTGTGTCAAACTGTATAAAGGGCAGAAACAGGCAGGGATTGGGGTTATACCTCAGCAGTTCTCAAGGGCGTTGAACTGGACAATAGATCTTTAGACTCTGCATCCTCAACTATAAAAGTTGGGAGTTGGACATGAGAACAGCAAAAGAAACTTCAGATAACTTCTTCAGTGGAATTGCGAGACAGAAGCCACCGTAGCCACCCGGTTGAAGGAGTAATTCGGACTCTGACGTCTTTTTTCTGTTCAACTGCCTCAAAGGCTGTGGATTTATAGACATTTTGAAGACTTTGGACAAGGTTGGACAGCCAAGGGCAGAAGAAAGGGCGCGGTCCCCCCGGCCAGGGTGACACGCTCCTGTCCCACCTCTACAAAAGAAGATTGCCAAATTCATCCAAGCTCAACTATCGCATCCAGGTTTTGCCCTTCACATTCCTATCAATTATTAGGAACTGACCAGTATAGCTGATAGCGTTTACAAGTCAATCATTTTAAGGGAGTTTTACATTTGTAATCATTTTATCAAGTTTTATTCAATATCACAAAATCAGATGCGTGTTTTTGAATTCTATTCATTGATCAATTTATGCTCAATCCTTAAGTTGTATGCTTGCTCTTGCTCTATACTACATAAAATATATAAATACTGCATTTAAAGTACAAGCAGTACAGTAGATTGAATTATTTCACTAAAGGTTGCAATTAATGGGGTTAGTGAGTTTAACATCTTTAAAGGTTCTTATAGGTTGCTCTAGCCACTGAAATTAATTTACCTTTAGGGCCTATTTTCCTGCCCGCTAAACAATATCCTAGCAACTAACCAAGTGCCCTGATCAATGAGGACAGAGCTGTCGTGAACGGGCGCGGCTGAGGTGGTATCTGGGTCTGGGGCTATTCAGTCAGGTGCTGTTTCAGAGTAAGCAGGGTAGACGCTCGGATGGAGACAGTTAGGAGCTAGGAGAATCTCTTCAACACCAGCTTAAACAATCCTCAGTCATACCTAGAAGGTAATATCCATAGGTTTAAGAAGGATCGGACCCTTTGAACGGAGAGCTGGTCCAGTACCCTCCTAAACAGGGATTACCGGGATCTAACAAGCCATTTAAGAGTTCCACAGTACTGCAGTAAACCCTTTTGAAATAAAAGATCATGAATTATTATTCAGAATAGGATTAGTAGGCCTAGTACTTTTTCCCCAGCAGGATTGCACCAAAACGAAATAGATTGTAGGTTCAGTGTGCAGTGGCCCAGAGTCTCCGTTGGCCGGCGATGTATTGTTTTTGTAATATTTAATCTTAAAGCTCACCACTGCCCTGCTTACTCTGCATTTCTGGGTCTGCCATTTCCTGAAAGCTTAACTTCCTCTAACAGAACAAAAATAAGTCTCTGGTCCAACAATAGTTCCTCTTTTAGAGATGGTGAATGCACGAATATGTTTTTACTTTACTTTACTTAAAGATAATTTTATAAAGTTTATCTGAAGGTTTTATAATTCCAATTCCTAAATGAATGCTGCAATTTGAGTCATATTTTTAAGTGGAACTTGTTGCTTAACAGTAACACATGTATTAGGATGTGCATCTGTCTTAGTGGTTTGTGCCACTTCCTGTTTTCAAGGAGTGACCAACTCAAAGACGGACAGTGAAAGTTTTTCAGTTGGTCAAGAGGTCTGCAGAAAATGTCGCTGCGCCACATTTTGAGCCTGAATATGAGATATAAAAGAAATGTCCAAGAGACCAGCGGAGAGGAAGAGGAGAGTCAGGTGGGGATCTTAGAGGAGGAAGAGCATCACGCTGATCTCGGGCCACAAAGAGCCGGTAAGTCTGAAATGATGATTGGTGGAAAGAGGAAGTTTCATCTCAGTTTACGTGTGGCTTTAGAACAATTACATACTGAATAATATTTCTCAATCAATCCACCATTGGTCACCTTTAACTCTGGGTCATTATCAGGTGTCCTGGTGCTGTAATCTGGTGCCTCGTGAGTCATTATTCTTATTGTTATAATCTTACTTCCAACATAATAACTCCTGTTGTGGATGTATTTTGTCTCCGTAGGACCACACACTCAAAACAAGCCTGCAGCCAACAACAGAAGGCGTCTCAAAGCTGCTGCAGTGACTCTGGGAGGGTTTTATCTTCTGATATTGGCTGCACTCTTCATTCGCTGTGAGTATTTATGTTTTAATACAAACTGTCATATCTTAAAGGAGACATGTCATAAAAACATACTTTTCCAGTTCTTATCTACATTTGGGCATCTGGAGTGCTACCAACCCACCAACTGGGAAATAAGACTATTCAACAAGCTATTCACATCTGACTCCTCCTCCTCTGTCCCAGTCAGGCTCATTAGAATATACTTCCCCTTTCTGAGGATCTCCGCCCACGGCTTCACAACCACCGTCTGCATAGTGGCGCCATATTTTTTAAATGAGCCAATCAGAGCAGACTTGGTTTTTACAGGAGGAGTCTTGAAGAGACAGTTTAAAACAGAGGATGTGGTTCTTGTTCACACTTGATGATGATAATGAGTGATATTTCATTATGCACAGGATACATAACTTAATTCTTTCTTTAGTTTAAAGAAGAATGATTTGGTGTTGTTGGTCGGTTTCTTATTTTGATGGGGTTTTCACCTGATATTATTAGTCTACTATTGCTCTTTCATAGTTTGAAATTCTCATTTTATATTATTGATTACCTTTCCTTATGTAACTGTTGTTATTTCTATCCTATATAAGGCTTATCTTATTTTTCAGTCACTTTGCTGCAGACCAGATACGACCAACTGAGCAACAACTACACTCAGTTACAGGATGAAGTAAATCAGCTGAAGGACAGAACTGAAGGTGAGAAAAGTTGAACCCCAATAATGAATAAATAATGAACATAATATTATTATATATAATAATCTCATGATGTCTTACTTGCATCTATGGCTGTTTATTTCAAGACGTCTCTACAGTCAGTTACAGAATAAAACTGAGTGTAAATCACAGTCAGTTACACGATGAAGTAAAGCAGCTGAAGAACAGAACTGAAGGTGACAAAAGTTAAAACCAGTAACCTCCTGTATTATACACATTTACATCATAGACCTTGATTGTGTAGTTAGCGTTGATTATAACTGTTTCATGCTGTTCAACTGTTTTGCCGATGATGTGAATATTCTGTTAGAGACGGTCATTTACACACCTAAAAACCTGGGTTGATATTCAAATTATTCACAGAGTAATCCTCCTGAAAGGGAAACGTAACAGAGGAAAGAAAGATCTTTATTTATTTAGTCTATGTGATCTTTCATAGCTTCAAATTCTCATTTTAGATTGTTTTCCTTTCTTTATGTAACTGTTATTTCTGTCCTAAATAACGGCTCACCTTATCTTATATTTCAGTCACTTTGCTGCAGACCAGATACGACCAACTGAGCAACAACTACACTCAGTTAAAGGATGAAGAAAAGCAGCTGAAGAACAGAACTGAAGGTGAGAAAAGTTTAAAACCAGTAAACTCCTGTATTATACACATTTACATCATAGACGTTGATTTTAACTGTTTTGCTGATGATGTGACTATTTCTGTTAGAGACGGTCACTTACAAACCTTAACCCTCTGAGCCCGAGACACTCGCCCACGAGTGTAAAAGTACCTCTGATTCATAGTTTTATAACTTTTGAACCATACAAGCGATTTACTCACTTTCGGTTTCGTTTGAATCCTGACGCTTTCGGCTTTACGGCGGTCTTTTCCGGGTCTTTCTAGCCTCTACAGGGGGTTTTCTATCCAGCCTGGAACTTCAGCCTCTTTGGGCTTTAAATCCATACTGTTATATCCAAGATTAATCCACTTTTTATCCATAATTCATCGCGTTTTGGCTCATTTCTGCCGCTGGTTCGCTCCTCCGTCTCTCTCTCTGTCTGTCCTGTCTATTGTTTCAAGAAGTACATGCCCATATATGGGAGATAAAAGCACCCCTCTTGTATGGAAGGCCAGAGGGGACAAAAATGCCTATATACTCTATTGAAGGCAAAATGATGCAATATTTAGACACATATTTGCTTGTATAACACTGCTGTGGGTGTAATATCAACAAATATGACATTATTATGTTATTATTGGCATAAGTAAATGTCATGAGAGCAAAACGTCTTGACTTTTTTGGAGAAAAAAAAGGCATGTTTTTTGTCAACTGTATAAGTTATGATGATTATTTCTTCACAGTGTGACTCCCAGGACATATGAGAAGTGTTTTAGAGGTTTTACTTATATGTCTGTGATATCAATACATATCTGGAAGATTCATTTATTTATTTATTTATTTATTTATTTATTTAGTTATTTATCTTTAAGGCCCTACAACCATTTTTAACATGTAAGTGACCTCACTGCAACCCAAATATTCTAATAACCCAGTTTGTCCTAAAAAAAATGATGTTCATATCTTGACTGTAGACAACAGGGTTGATGTTTTACAAGCTTTTATATAAAATAAAACCAGACGGAAATTAAACTGTAAAAATGGCCTCAGGGCCCAGAGGGTTAACACCTGAGTTGATATTCAAATTATTCAGAGTAATCCTCCTGAAAGGGAAAACCCTCATGTTGTCCTTTGGTCACATTGACCCGTTTTCAGTAAAGAAAAAAAAAAAAAAAGTTGTCACAAAAAAATGGGCCATCAAAATAAGCTGAAAATGTCAAAACTTAAAAACATGAAAAAGCACCCATTACATTGAAACAGTGGCAAAAATGTTGGAAAAAGTGATAATAATGTTGAAACAAAGTGAACAAAACGTTTTTTTTCATGATTGATGGGAGGACAACACAAGGGTTAACTCAATAGTTACAACTCCAAGTCGTATCACTTTGACACTGAATGGTGTGAAATCTGTTTTTAAATCTTGTTGTTTGACATGAAGCTAAAGTCTGTCCTGATGGATGGACGAGATATGGATGCAGTTGTTACTTTAAATCTAAAGAGAAGAAGGTTTGGGAGGACAGCAGAGATGACTGTCAGCAGAGAGGATCAGATCTGGTCGTCATTGACAACGAAGAGGAACAGGTGAGTGTGTTTGCTTCTGAGTGAGTGATCTCAGAGAAAAAGACATTTAATGGAAATATGTAAATATGAAGAGAAAGGAAAATGTTAGTGTTAATGTTGCTGTGTTGATCTCTAACGGTGAACTTCCTCATGTTCTCTGTTTCTCTGCTGATTCTAAATGTCTTTCTTCTCTTTCCTCCGTTACTAATGTGTGGTTCCTGTCCTGCTGTTGGGTCCAGTCCTCAGTGTGGGGGGACCGAGGATCCCTCTTGTGTTTGTTGGGGCTGATGAAGTCACAAGATGACTTTACTACAACAGAAATGCTGAACTGGGAACAGAGAAATGATTGTGTGTCTCTCGTCCACTTCTAGAAGTTTGTCTCTGAGCTGAGTAACGGAGGAGAGTCCTGGATTGGTCTACGGTATGTATGGGGACCAGGAGGATGGGAATGGAGATGGGTGGACGGATCACCGCTGACAGAGAAGTGAGACATTTTAAAGGTGTTTGGTTTTCATCACAATTCAGTCACACAGAGGTTTCCTTCTTTCATTAGCAGCTGTTTCAGGTTACATTGATTTCAAAGCTCAATCTTAAATCAGTTATTGAAATAATGTGATTATTAACAGATAATATACATTTTTAAAATGAATTTTAACAGTTTCTTTCAAATTAACAACAATCAGCAGTTTCAGCTGTTTGATAAAGAACATTTATTTGTCTGACAGGTTCTGGGGACCAGGACTGCCTCGCTATGATGGTTACCGGTACGCTGCAGCATGCTGCGATCAACAAGGACAATGGACACAGGGTAGAGCTTATTCTGATACTACGAACTGGATCTGTGAGAAATAGATTATCTAAACTCTTTGATGATGGATGGGGGGGTAGTGTTTGGATCAGCTTTGTTAAATCAGACCAATTCTCCAACATGGGCTCAGCTGTTTATTCTGTGTTGCTAAGTAACCTGGATTCCAGAGATCTTGTTCCTCTCCCTTCATAGAGCCCAATCTGGTTAGAAGTCATGTCCTGACTCTGTAGTCCTACAGGATTATTACAATAAAAGATAAGAACAACATGGATTAGCAGCTGGTCTCTACCTTGGTTTATGTAGTTGATTATAACGTTTGGAGTCAGTTAGTTACAAGTTGTTCCTTAGAAATACCCCCCCCCCCCTCTCCATCTCCCTCCCAGACCAGTCCCCACAGCCAATTAGATCATCATTATTTATTATTATTTTAACGCTGCGCTGTAACCTTAACCTAACTATTGTGTTTGTATCTTTTTGTTATTTGAGCCTGTTTTCCTTTCATGAAAGTCTTTAATTGCTCTTTAATGTTTGATGTAAAGCTTTTGAATTGTCTTGTTGCTGAAATGTGTTCTAGAAATAAAGTTGCATAAGATGTGAACATGCTGGCCAACACATGTACCCTGACTGCAGACCCGACAGCACCTCAATGTGGGCGTGGTTAAACATTTAGCCCCGCCCCTCAACGTTTAACCCCGCCCAGTCTCCAACCGCCCACTACCCAACTCGTTTAATACGGTGTACGAAGAGGACAAGAAACCTTAATGGATGTGGCGAAATGCAGCGATTTAAACATAATAAACTTAATCTTTGGTTTTACTAATTACGAAATACAATATTGACACACAAAACATTAAATTACATCAATAATATATTAAATGATGAAAAAAGGAGAATATTTTAATGTGTATTTATCATAATCAATTGAAACCTGATTCTTTCTTAATGTTATCAAAATTACAGGATCACAAGGCTATAATATATATCATATATATTATAATGTATAATATGTTATATATAATAACAGCAATAACTCTCGTCAAATAAAGGTTTTGTAAAGTGCAGTTGCCATAGTATAAGAAACAATATTGCGGTGTAAGTGACGTTAAAATGAAATTGATTTGTAATTAGAGTAGTAAAGCAAAAGTAGGTAGACATTATATAAATTATATTTACCTGTGACCATAAATAATATTGAAAAAGTAAATACTTGTAATGGGAAAATACAGATAATAAAGATTTACAGAAAGTCTGTGGAGTAGATGAAAAAGGAACAGAAACTACAACATTATCAGGTAGTGCAGGTGTGTAGAGTCTGACAGAGACCTGCGACCTCTCGCTTCCTACACCGGGGGGTATCAGTCTGGTGCTGAAGGAGCTGCTCAGGGAACCCCCAGTGTCATGTGGTGGGGGGGAGGGGGGGGCATCAGTCTGGTGCTGAAGGAGCTGCTCAGGGAACCCCCAGTGTCATGTGGTGGGGGGAGGGGGGGGCATCAGTCTGGTGCTGAAGGAGCTGCTCAGGGAACCCCCAGTGTCATGTGGTGGGGGGGAGGGGGGGGCATCAGTCTGCTGCTGAAGGCTGCTCAGGGAACCCCCAGTGTCATGTGGTGGGGGGGAGGGGGGGCATCAGTCTGCTGCTGAAGGAGCTGCTCAGGGAACCCCACAGTGTTGTGTAGGGGGTGAGAGGTGTTGTCCATGATGGATGTCAGCTTGGCTAACATCCGTCTCTCCCCCACTTCCTCTATGGGGTCCAGAGGACAGTCCAGGACAGAGCTCGCTCCCTGATCAGTCTATTGAGTCTGCTCCTGTCCCGGTCCGAGCTACCCCCCCTCCAGCAGACCACAGCATAAAGGATGGAAGAGGCCACCACAGAGTCATAAAAGGTCCTGAGGAGATCCCTGCACACTCCAAAGGACCTGAGTCTCCTCAGCAGATGGAGGCGACTCTGGCCCTTCTTGTAGAGTGCATGGGTGTTATCAGAATAATGACTACAACTATAACATCATCTGGTCTGTGTCTCATTTCCTCTCAAGGAACATGTTTTGTATAAATGTCTTTGTCCTTATGTAACTGTATTGTGGTTTTCAGTTGTCAAAATCTATTTTCCATATCGATGTCTTGTATTAATGTTTGTCCTGACGTGCTGTACCCCCATTTTATGTTTCTGCAGAACAGGAACCTGCTGAAAACCAGTTTTTAAATTGAGTCAGGCCCGTTTTTATATTGAAATGTAATGTTACTTTTTCTAACTTTCCTGTGTAATAAATACATGAATGAATGAAAAAAACATGGCATTTATTTTTAAGTTTAGAGTTATGTGAGTAAATTATATCCATGCATTACACAACACATGTAATATGATGATCATTGAGACAATGACTACAACTATAACAATCATACTGGTCTGTGTCTCATTTCCTCTCAAGGAACATGTTTTGTATAAATGTCTTTGTCCTTATGTAACTGTATTGTGGTTTTCAGTTGTCAAAATCTATTTTTCTGTATCGATGTCTTGTATTAATGTTTATCCCGACGTGCTGTACCATGTTTTTATGTTTCTGCAGAACAAGAACCTGCTGAAAACCAGTTTTTAACTGAGTCAGGCCCGTTTTTATATTGTAATGTAGTGTAACTTTCCTGTATAATAAATATATGAAATGAAATGAAAACAATTGATGTTAAAATATAAAGTGAAGCCTTAATAATTTTATAGACACTTACGTCATTGGAAAGTTTTCCAGGAGAACTTTGCCCACCACATCTCCTTATTTGTTCCCCAAAAGATAGTTAAGTTCTGCTCATAACATGAGGCAGAATATTTCACAATTCTGTTTAATTGTTTTAAGTTTTCAACCTCACTGCCCAACAGTTTGAATCAACGATACATCTGCCATGTAAAATAAGATTGAAGTTATTTCCTACGGAGACAAGCTGTTACCTTAGTGTAATAATTCATGTTATAAACATGTTTAACAAAAGGAAATAAATCACATTACAAGCCCTAAAGCATCATTGGTCATAACAAGAGAAAACAAGAGGGAAAAATAACGACATACAGTGAGGAAAATAAGTGTTTAACACCCTGCTGTTTTGCGAGTTCTCCCACTTAGAATCATGGAGGGTCTGAAATTGTCCTCGTAAGTGCATGTCCCTGTGAGAGACATAATCAAAAAAAAACATCCAGAAATCACAATGTATGAATGTTTAACTCTTTATTTGCATGATACCGAGGCAAATAAGTATTTGAGCAACTGTCTATCAGCTTAAATTCTGACCCTCAAGACCCTCCACTCCATTTATTATCCTAAATTAGATGCACCTGTTTGAGGTCGTTAGCTGCAAAAAAACATCTGTCCACCCCATACAATCAGTAAGAATCCAACTACTAACATGGCCAAGACCAGAGAGCTGTTCAAAGACACTAGCGACCTCCACAAGGCTGGACAGGACTACGGGGACATGTCCAAGCAGCTTGGTGAAGACAGGTCCACTGTTGGAGACATCATTAGAAAATGGAAGAAGCTAAACATGACTGTCAGTCTCCCTCGGACTGGGACTCCATGCAGGATCCACCTCGTGGGGTCTCAATGATCCTAAGAAAGGGGAGAAACCAGCCCAGAACTACACGGGAGGAGCTGGTACAGGACCTGGAAAGAGCTGGGACCACCGTTTCCAAGGTTACTGTTGGTAAGACACTAAGACGTCATGGTTTAAATCCTGCATGGCCCGGAAGGTTCCCCTGCTTAAACCAGACCAGGTCCAGGCCCGTCTTAAGTCTGCCAACGACCATCTGAAGGATCCAGAGGAGTCATGGGAGGACGTCATGTGGTCAGATGAGACCAGAATTAACTTTTTGGTCCTATTCCCCTAACCGTGTTTGGAGGAAGAAGAATGATGTGGACCATCCCAAGAACACCATATATGGTACCATGATATATTTGTACCAACTCTTGAAGGCTTCAGCGTTAACCCAATTAAAACACTAATGAATAATCTGTTACACAAAACAACTTTAAGTTCATACATTCGGATTGTTTCATTTGACAAAACCACTTTCTTTCTTATTTCCAAAGCAGTTCTCCAAACCCGGAAAACCTCCTCAGCAGTTATGTAAGTTGTAAGACGGAGGTCTCGTATTGTCTTCTCATCCACACTGTCGAGAAGATGGAACTTTTTAATCTCTTTGGATCCAGTAGGTTCTCCCTGCATCTGGAGCGCTTCCCAATCTTTTTTCCACCGGTGAAACTCTCGGCGGATGCCAGAAAACTTTGGGAGGGCAGCTGGCTTCAATTTAATTGCTGGTACACAACTGGTTGAAGTAGTACTTATCTGCTGGTTTCTCCTCTGACGTGTGCCCCTATAAAGTCTGCTTGTCTTATTGTGAGTTTTGGCAGGATAGTTTCAAGGCCTTTGATACGACTGGAACTGTTGTTGCTCTGCTGGGGGGGGCCCAGCACTTCCAATGTTTATGTACCTCCTTCGCAGCCTTCACAAGTTTCTCTAGTTGCCCGATCATAAAGAGATATGCATCTGGGTTTTTACTTGGGTCCACAGCTCCCACGTTTTCTGCTTGCAACTCTGCTGTTGTAATTGCTTGCGACAGATCATATTCCCCGAATTGGCCCACAATGTCTTTTGTATGAGGTCCTTTAGCTCTTGCAGTTTTATCTCACACTCATTGGCTGTTTTGAACAAGTCCCTCTTTTGCTGCACACTCAACTCCTCTGCATCAGAGTTTTCCACAATACATTGCTCCTCTACATCATCGTTGGCTTCCAGGACTTCGCCAGCTTCTGCAGTGAGCTTCTTAAAAATGTCTCTGAGCTCCTCTTCTGATATCATTGTATGCATTCTTGGCACATTATTGGCCAGACGGGAAAACTGACGCTTCGCTGATGTCCTTGCGGTCTTAAGCTGCTCCACTAGTAACGAATCAACCATTGTAATCACGACAGCAGGGCGGAAACAGTCTTTATTTGTCTCTATGGACACGTGTCTCACTTCTCCAGTCTTGAAGCGGTTTTTCACTGTCAAGTTCTGATGTATTTCTTGTGCAATTCCCCACTTGAAAAGGACAGTCCCTCCACATGAAGAGTTTAACTGGATTTCACTCAATAAACAGCCATGGGATCAGTTGTTTGTCTTTTATTAACCATTCCTTGGTGGGCAGTAAATGGGTCAAACACCTCAAAAAGAGACGACAAATACGAATTATCTGAGTTGATAGCCAAATTAAATAAACAAAATGATTCACATTTAACTCAGATAAACGCATTACTGCTATTATAACTATTCCAATTTTAACAAATGTAATCAAATAAATACCCACCATTTTAAATTAAATGATAAGAGTCAGTATATTTTTAGCCAAAGTCATATTTTACCCAAATGCAATACAAAATATTCTTTTATAGTACAAAATTCAATTTATTTCCTAATCATTAGTTAAGCCGTATTGTTCTAGTAAAGAATTATTATCAGGTATCATTGTAGCCACACAACTAGATATGTTGTACCAAAACAAACTGTTGGTATTTTAATTTCAAACTGTATGTTCCTTGTCTTTTAACCAAGTATCTTTAGCCAAATACCTTTATTTTTATTGTTAGGATGTCCACAACGTTTAAATTACTTTTAACTATTTCAAACACATTCTTTGTCAAACAATTAATTTGGCTTCCTTACTTTTCCTTTATACCCCACTTGTTTGATAGAACCAAAAAACATTTAAAGTTGCGAATACGACTGCAAAAAAGTCCTATCAAAGTCAACAAAAGCTAAAAGTCTGTGTTTTTCCAGAGCATCATTAGCACTGCACTGCTTATCTAGATTGTCTAGTTTGTCTAGTTTGTCTAGATTGTCTAGATTGTCGGCTGTCCTTCACAGTTTTGTGGAGGGCTTGGTCTTGCACAATCACCGTGTTCACAAAGATGACATTTCCTTGGTCTTGTGAGTGCTATCAATGCTCCTGTGTGCAAAATTATTAGGCAAGTTCTATTCCTGATAATTTATGATTTGTACTGTAACAAGTGCATTGCTATCAGTCAATCAGAAATGTTAATAAACCTCAAATCAGAATATTAAACAAGGAAAAGTGAGTTTGGCTTTGTCAGGAGAATACCTGTGTGCAGAATTGTTAGGCAACTAAATGGAAAAACTAAATTTTCCCATTTCAATTGTTTATTTTAATTTCTTAGAGTAAGAATAAAAGTAAAAATAAACTATTAACATTTCAAGAAATATTCAGTGACCAATATAGCCACCCTTCTTTCCAGTAACTTTAATGAGCCTTCCATCCCTGGAATCTGTTGGTTTCTTGATCTGTTGATGATCAACTTTTTGTGCAGCAGCAACCACAGCCTCCCAAATGCTGTTCAAGAGGTGTATTGTCTTCCCTCACTGTAAATCTCACGTTTAAGAAGGGCCCACAAGTTCTTAATGGGGTTTAGGTCAGGTGAAGAAGGGTGCCATGTCATTATTCTGTCGTCTTTAAGGCCTTTGTTGGCTAGCCACGCAGTCGAATACTTGGATGCATGTGATGGATTATTGTCCTGCATAAAAATCATGGCCTTTTTAATAAAAGCAGCCATACCAGTACCCCGACTCCCCCTTGCTGGCGTCTGAATCAAAGTGGAGCTCTGTGCCCATTAGAGATCCAGCCCGGGCCCATCCATCTGGTTCATCAAGAGTCACTCTCATTTCATCAGTCAATAAAACTTTGAAAATAAGTATTCAGATATATTCCTTGGCCCAGTCTTGACGTTTCAACTTATGAGTCTTGTTAACTGTACGTTCACACCGCCACCGACTTGAGCGTCTAAAGTTACCGGAAGTCATTCATTTTCAATGGAAGCCGGCTTCTCTTAGCTGCAAGAAGCGGCAAATCTGTCGGGCGTTTTGAGCGTGTTGAGCGTCAATCAGAAGTTGAAATTTTTCAACTTTATGGTAATGAGCTATGACGCGGTCCAGCGGCAAGCAGCGGCTAACTCCAGCCGCCAATCGAATATAGACGTCCTTCACGCTGGCTGATCCTGGAGAAACATACGATGTAATCTTTCGTTCCTACCAAAAGATAATTCTGAGGACAAGCTCATAATCGCCGTTGCTGGGTTACCTTTCGTTTATAATATAACGTTGTTTGTACATAGGCACAAGTTAACGCTACCTGCCGGTCACATCTGCTCACAGTGAAGTCCGGCACGGGTCCCTAGGTTGGTCCGGCGGCTGCTTGCTCTGCCTGCACGCCGCTACGGCTCAGCGGCTAACGAGCGAGCGCTACTAACAGACTCCGTTGCGACCAATTAATACAACTTCTGTCATTATATATGTAATTTATAAAGGTTTCTAGTGTCAGTGTATTGGCCGTGGCTGCGTGCGCTTCTCCCGGTCGAACAGAAAACGCCGCCACGTCAGAGCGGCTAAAGCGTCACCAAGCTTCCCCGTACTTTTTGACAAGCGTCCTCGGCGGGGCGGCCAGAGCTTTTTTGCAGCTCAAGTCGCTGGCGGTGTGAACGTAGCATAAGGGGTGGTGTTTTAGCCTTTCTTACCTGGGCCATGTCTCTGACCACTGAACACCTTGTACTTCTGGACACTCCAGGTAGGTTGAATTTCTGGATTATCAAATTAGCATTTAAGTTTCTATAGCTTGGAATTGGAATATATGCATGAAAATGACGAAACTGTCAAAAATACTCACTTGCCTAGTAAATGTGCACACAGTGTATTATGAACGTTAAAACTCTGAATGTTAAGTTTTAAAATAAAAAGAGATTGACACTGCAGTGAAAGAGCGGCAGTTCAACTTTTATCTTTAGTCCTGAAACCCGTCTGTTGTCATGGTTCAGCAGTGATGCCTGTCTGTTGTCACGGTTACTGAGTAAGAGAGGGAAGTGAAACGTTGACAGTAGACCAGTTTCATCCAATCAGAGGACGACCAGAAGAGCAGGTAGCCTCCTCTGCTGCAACCTACAGATGAAGTTTAGTTCACCTGAGATTTTGAGCTCTGAAACGTCCAAAAGTCTCAAAAAATGTCAAAAAGTTTGTTTTTGTATTTATACACCAATCACCAGGGCAACTCCTATGTTGGTGTAACTCACTGGATGAGACTTTAGACACCACACTACTGCACTAAGGGCACCTGCACAATTGCTTCATTTACATTTCAGCAAACATTTAGCATTTTATTTAAGCAGTTGAACATTTTGTTCCCATCCTGGAAATTATTTAAATATTTTGTTCTGATATTTTATTCTATATTTTATTCCTATTATTATTATTATTATTATTATTATTATTATATTATTCTGAATCATGGATTAACAGACTGATGTTCAATAACTTGTTCAAAGCAGGATTTCTTTTTATTTCTTAAAATGTCATTGCAACTTAATTAAATATAAAAAGTTTTAGTTAGTTTAGGGTGTGTGTGTGTGTGTGTGTGGTGTGTGTGTGTGTGTTGTGAATGTGTGTGGGGTGTGTGTGTGTGGTGTGTGTGTGTGTGTGTGTGTGTGTGTGTGGTGCTGAGTGTGGGGTGTGAAAACCTTTAACCAAGGTGTGAATAAAGGCTATTTATACATTCTTCAGTTTTACACAACTGCACTTATAGTTTATAAAGGGTTTCACTAAATAAATCCAAATATTGGACAATGCAGTGTCCTGACTGAAATTAAGAAAATCACTGAAAAGGAGTAATTATGTTTTTATTTAAATACATCAAATTATTCAGTAATAAGGTTGTGTGTGTGTGTGTGTGTGATATGTGCTGTTACTAAGATCCAGCTAGTGAAGCTATATTCTTTCACAGGGAGTTAAAGTTACATCTTGAGAAGATATTGAGGCCCCAACTACATATAGTTGGGTTATTGTTAGATGCCCTAACTATATATAGCTGGGTTATTGTTAGATGCTCTAACTATATATAGCTGGGTTATTGTTAGATGCCCTAACTATATATAGTTGGGTTAGGATTAGATGCAATATTATTTCCAGATAGTAGCCTACGTATTTGAGCGGTATGTTTTTCTTCCCAGTCTAACGAAGTACAAATACTTTGTTACTGTACTCTAGTAGATTTTTCTGATATTTTTAATTTACTTTACTATTTATTTTTGTGGCGACTTTTTACTTCTACTCCTTACATTTCAACACAAATATCGGTACTTTCTACACCTTACATTTTACAAAATTGACTCGTTACTTTAGTTTTTACAAGAGGTTATGTCGGACAATAGCGCAGACACGCGGCACACACCGCGAGCGGGTGCGCACGCCACACGGAGAAAAAAGTGAGAGAAATGAAAAGGAGACTAGCTGTCCCGAGGATAACCAGCTGAGATGTGTGTGTGCGTCTTTGAGAACTGTAAGTCGTATACAGTAGTGTGAAAAAGTGTTTGCCCCCTTCTCATTTCCTGTTCCTTTGCATGTTTGTCACACTTAAGTGTTTCGGAACATCAAACCAATTTAAACAATAGTCAAGGACAACACAAGTAAACACAAATGCAATTTGTAAATGAAGGTGTTTATTATAAAGGTGAAAAAAAATCCAAACCATCATGGCCCTGTGTGAAAAAGTGATTGCCCCCTAAACCTAATAACTGGTTGGGCCCCCCTTAGCAGCAACAACTGCAACCAAGCGTTTGCGATAACGTGCAATGAGGCTTTTACAGCGTCCTGGAGGAATTTTGGCCCACTCATCTTTGCAGAATTGTCCTAATTCAGTTACATTAGAGGGTTTTCGAGCATGAACGGCCTTTTTAAAGTCATACACAACATCTAAATAGGATTCAGGTCAGGACTTTGGCTAGGCCACTCCAAAGTCTTCATTTTGTTTTTCTTCAGCCATTCGGTGGTGGACTTGCTGGTGTGTTTAGGATCATTGTCCTGCTGCAGAACCCCAGTTCGTTTCAGCTTGAGTACACGAACAGATGGTCGGACATTCTCCTTCAGGATCTCTTGGTAGACAGCAGAATTCATAGTTCCTTTATCACGGCCAGTCTTCCAGGTCCTGAAGCAGCAAAACAGCCCCAGACCATCACACTACCACCACCATATTTTACTGTTGGTATAATGTTCTTTTCATGAAATGCAGTGTTCCTTCTACGCCAGATATACTTGGACACACACCTTCCAAAGAGTTCCACTTTTGTCTCATCGGTCCACAGAATTTGTCCCAAAAGTCTTGGGGATCATCAAGATGTGTTGTGGAGAAATTGAGACGAGCTTTGATGTTCTTTTTGCTCAGCAGTGGTTTCTCTCCTTGGAACTCTGCCATGCAGGCCATTTTTGCCCAGTCTTTTCCTGATGTTGGAGGCATGAACGCTGACCTTAACTGAGGCAAGTGAGGCCTGCAGTTCTTTGGACGTGTTGTGGGGTCTTTTGTGACCTCTTGGATGAGTCGTCGCTGCGCTCTTGGGGTAATTTTGGCCCGCCACTCCTGGGAAGGTTCACCACCGTTCCATGTCTTCGCCATTTGTGGATTATGGCTCTCACTGTGGTTCGCTGGATTCCCAAAGCTTTGGAAATGGCTTTATAACCCTTTCCAGACTGATAGCTCTCAATTACTTTCTTTATCATTTGTTCCTGAATTCTTTGGGTCTCGGCATGGTGTGTAGCTTTTAAGGATCTTCTGGTGGACCTTACTGTGTCAAGCAGCTCCTATTTAAGTGATGCCTGATTGTGACAGGGGGGACAATAATCAGGCCTGGGTGTGGCTAGAGAAATTGAACTCAGGTGTGGACAACCACAGTTATAGTATGTTTTAACAAGGGGGCAATCAATTTTTCACACAGGGCCATGATGGTTTGGATTTTTTTTCACCTTTATAATAAACACCTTCATTTACAAATTGCCTTTTGTGTTTACTTGTGTTGTCCTTGACTAACTCTTGTTATGAATTGATACTATAAATAAAATTGAATTGAATTGAATTGAATTATTGTTTAAATGGTTTGATGTTCCGAAACACTTATGTTTGACAAACATGCAAAGGAACAGGAAATGAGGAAGGGGGGCAAACACTTTTTCACACCACTGTAACTCATGTTGTCAGTTCACTTAAGACTGTTGTTGGTATAGTTCTTCACATTTAAAGTAAGTTAGCTAGTGGTTCTGGTGTGTTCTTCACCTGTTAGCTAGTGGTTCTGGTGTTTCTTTACCTGTTAGCTAGGTTGCACGTTGGTCTTAATGAAGCATCAACAGTTTCACCAGCTTTATTCGCATGAGTTTTTTTTTTTTTGACTGAACTTTAGATACTGTAATTCAGTTGACAAGTGGATGGAAACTTAGCTAGAGAAAGTTGTCTCCGTCTGTTTTAACAGACACACCTGGGGTGAAGTTGGAAACCAGAATCAGCTTTAATACAGTCCTAATCTAGTCTTCAACTTTCACATAATTTCACTGGAGTTATCGTTATTATTGTTTACGTCATCAATACCATATTCAATCTAAATGGATGGGAATATATCTACTGTACGTTGCATTTGACGCACGACTAAGACAACTCAACAGATTCTGCATTCTGCATTAATTCACAGCAAATCATTGAGGCTTGATGGCGCTAACGTTAGCACATAGTAGTATGGATGGTGTTAACGTTAGCACATAGTAGTATGGATGGTGCTAACGTTAGCACATAGTAGTACAGATGGTGTTAACGTTAGCACATAGTAGTATGAGGGCGACATGATTGAAAATGAAGAAAACAGCAAGACATTCCCATCATCCTCAACCTTATCTGAGAGAGATGTTTGAGACAGTAGCATCAAGAAGGACTCCTGTCCAATGTGCTGGGGAACTTCTCCGTTAATGTCTGTTTAATCATTCATATTTTAATCCTTTATTTTATTTCCAGCCGTATTTGACCACACACATGAATGTAGATTCATTTTTATGTTAGGGGGAAGATTAAAAATAGAAACTGGATCTGTGAATTCTCACAGAATCACAACTGAATTCATATCTTGCTAATAAGTCAGAATCTTATTAACCTGGAGTCCCAGTTTCTGTCATAATATCATATATGTTATGTTTTAGGCCTTTTGGCAGACATCCATTTAAAATGTAGCCATTTCCATATAAAGACATGTCCTCCATGTCCACTGAAGTCCCTCAGCGTCTCTCTAGTAACATTTGAGTGGTCCAGGTAGCTTTCGCAAAGCTACTTTACTTTTATACTTTAAGTAAATTTCTAAGCCTGTACTTTGTTACTTTTACTTGAGTAAAGAAGTTTAATCAGTACTTCCACTTTTACCAGAGTATTTTTTAACACAAGTATCTGTACTTCTACTTAAGTACGGAAAGTGAGTACTTTTGCCATCTCTGTCTATCAGTTATGTTGCCTACGTATGTTAGGTCTGCTGCTGGTAGACTGTGTCTCTGCTCTCTCCCCCCCTCTCTCTGTCTGTCCTTAATTGCAGGAGTGATGCCTGGTGTGCAGGAGTCAGGGTTCCAGCTGCAGCTCATCTACTCATATCACCTCTGCTTCAAATAACCCGGTCAACCTACTACACTTCATCTGATCATAGTCAAGACAACTATGTCAGTCTTGCTGCTGACGCTACCTGTTGTCCTAGGTTTTGTCATATTTGCTTGTCCTGATTATTCTTTGTCTGCCACAATTCTGTGAACCAGACTCCTGCTGACACTTCACTCCTGCTCTCCACACTGGATCTTTGCAGTATTGGACACGGACCCTCAGAAACACGGTACCACACATGCTTTGTACCCTGGATTCCCATTGGATTTCGGACTTGCTTTTCCCTGTTGCACCCCTTAACTTGGACTTTGGAATAAACCTATAAACTATCTGTTTCCGTGTGTTTGCATTTGGGTTCAACCTAGTTCCACGCGTAACAACATTGCCTTATCTGTCCTCATATCACTAACGTCACCCTCGTGGACATACTCTACATCCCAGTAGTTTCTTTGTGTCATTGTGTGCTTTTTCACAAATGGCACTTTTCTTCACATATTGGCATATTAGTAAAGCCACTGTAGCAAAGCAGTCAAAGACTGCAACTTAATTGCTCTGAACATGTTTTAAGCGTTTTTGTAGCGTTCCCCGGACACCAACCAGTAAGAGCCTGTCAAGTGAGTGGAGATCACGCCACCACAGATTGTATCATGGGTTACATGTGGACTTTCCAAGGGTGCATGGTAACTGTCCTGGGTCGTAGGGTCTTTTTTCCGAGCTAAATAACATATTGGGTAACTAAGAATTTCCAGAAATGTTGTGATTAACTAACTGAGAAGAAGTATTTCTCAGAAATAACGTTGGATCAACTGAACAATATGTATTGTCTATTAAAAAATTTTGAAGACTAGAGAGCTTCCAAAAGAACTGTGTACTAAATGCTAAGAAATAATTAAGAGATAAGAGAGAAGGGATTGATAGAGCTATGAAAAGGGCAAATGACAAACAAGTTAGGACATGTTCAGCTTGTTGGAAATCAGAGTGGCAGCAGGAACATGCATGAATCATGATGGGAGCAAACTAGGTTTTTGTGTCAAACTGTATAAAGGGCAGAAACAGGCAGGGATTGGGGTTATACCTCAGCAGTTCTCAAGGGCGTTGAACTGGACAATAGATCTTTAGACTCTGCATCCTCAACTATAAAAGAGTTGGGATTTGGACATGAGAACAGTAAAAGAAAACTTCAGATAACTTCTTCAGTGGATTGCGAGGCATGAGCCACCATAGCCAACCCGGCTGAAGGAGTAATTCGGATTCTGACGTCTTTCTTCTGTTCAACTGCCTCAAAGGCTGTGGATTTATAGACATTTTGAAGACTTTGGACAAGGTTTCAGGATTCTAACGGATTACACAGCCGAGGGCAGAGAAAGGGCGCGGTCCCCCCGGCCAGGGTGACATGCTCCTGTCCCACCTCTACAAAAAATTGCAAATTCATCCAAGCTCAACTATCGCATCCAGGTTTTGCCCTTCAACATTCCAATCAATTATTAGGACTGACCAGTATAGCTGATAGCGTTTTACAAGTCAATCATTTTAAGGGAGTTTTACATTTTTAATCATTTATCAAGTTTTATTCAATATCACAAATCAGTACGTGTTTTTGAAATCTATTCATTGATCAATATTATGCTCAATCATTAAGTTGTATGCTTGCTCTTGCTCTATTCTGCAATAAAATATATAATACTGCATTTAAAGTACAAGCAGTAGAACTGAATTTATTTCACTTTTTAGGTTGTTAATTAATTAGGTGTAGTGGAGTTGAACATCTTCAAAGGTTCTTATAGGTTGCTCTAGCCACTGAAATTAATTTACCCTTAGGGCCTTTTTCCTGCCCGCTAAACAATATCCTAGCAACTAACCAAGTGCCCTGATCAATGAGGAGAGAGCTGTCGTGAACGGCGTGGCTGGGGTGGTATCTGGCTCTGGGGCTATTCAGTCAGGTGCTGTTTCAGAGTAAGCAGGGTAGACGCCCGGATGAAGACAGTTAGAAGCTAGCTAGTTAGCTAAACAATCCTCAGTCATACCTAGAAGGGTAATATCCATAGGTTTAGAGGATCGGACCCTTTAAACGGAGAGCTGGTCCAGTACCCTCTTGAACAGGGGATTACCGGATCTAACAAGCCAATTAAAAAGGAGTTCCACAGTACTGCAGTAAACCCTTTTGAAATAAAAGATCAAGAATTATAATTCTGTAATGATGGTGCTGCAGCCTAAGAATTGGATTAGTAGGCCTGATACTTTTTCCCCAGCAGGATTGCACCAAAACGAAATAGATTGTATTCAGTGTGCAGTGGCCCAGAGTCTCCGTGGCCGGCGATGTATTGTTTTTGTAAATATTTAATCTTAAAGCTCACCACTGCCCTGCTTACTCTGCATTTTCTGGGTCTGCCATTTCCCCGAAGCTTAACTTCCTCTAACCGAACAAAAATAAGTCTCTGGTCCCACAATAGTTTCCTCTTTTAGAGATGGGTGAATGCACGAATATGTTTTTACTTTACTTTACTTAAAGATAATTTTATAAAGTTTATCTGAAGGGTTTTATAATTCCAATTCCTAAATGAATGCTGCAATTTCAGTCATATTTTTTAAGTGAACTTGTTGCTTAACAGTAACACATGTATTAGGATGTGCATCTGTCTTAGTGGTTTGTGCCACTTCCTGTTTTCAAGGAGTGACCAACTCAAAGACGACAGTGAAAGTTTTTCAGTTGGTCAAGGTGTCTGCAGACGATGTCGCTGCGCCCACATTTGAGCCTGAATATGAGATATAAAAGAAATGTCCAAGAGAGCAGCGGAGAGGAAGAGGAGAGTCAGGTGGGGATCTTAGAGGAGGAAGAGCATCACGCTGATCTCGGGCCACAAAGAGCCGGTAAAGTCTGAAATGATGATTGGTGGAAAGAGGAAGTTTATCCAGTTTACGTGTGGCTTTAGAACAATTATATACTGAATAATATTTCTCAATCAATCCACCATTGGTCACCTTTAACTCTGGGTCATTATCAGGTGTCCTGGTGCTGTAATCTGGTGCCTTGTGATCATTATTCTTATTGTTATAATCTTACTTCCAAATAATAACTCCTGTTGTGGATGTTTTTGTCTCCGTAGGACCACACACTCAAAACAAGCCTGCAGCCAACAACAGAAGGCGTCTCAAAGCTGCTGCAGTGACTCTGGGAGGGTTTTATCTTCTGATATGGTGCACTCTCATTTCATTTACTGTGAGTATTTATTTTTAATACAAACTGTCATATCTTAAAGGAGACATGTCATAAAAACATGCTTTTCCCAGTTCTTATCTACATTTGGGCATCTGGAGGTCTACCAACCCACCCACTGGGAAATAAGACTATTCAACAAGCTATTCCATCTGACTCCTCTTCCTCTGTCCCAGTCAGGCTCATTAGAATATACTTCCCTTTCTGAGGATCTCCGCCCACGGCTTCACAACCACCGTCTGCATAGTGGCGCCATATTTTTAAATGAGCCAATCAGAGCAGACTTGGTTTTTTACAGGAGGAGTCTTGAAGAGACAGTTTAAACAGAGGATGTGGTTCTTGTTCACACTTGATGATGATAATGAGTGATATTTCATTATGCACAGGATACATAACTTAATTCTTTCTTTAGTTTAAAGAAGAATGATTTGGTGTTGTTGGTCGGTTTCTTATTTTGATGGGGTTTTCACCTGATATTTATTTAGTCTATTTGCTCTTTCATAGTTTGAATTCTCATTTTTAGTTATGATTACCTTTCTTATGTAACTGTTGTTATTTCTATCCTATATAAGCTTATCTTATTTTTCAGTCACTTGCTGCAGACCGATTACGACCAACTGAGCACAACTACACTCAGTTACAGGATGAAGTAAATCAGCTGAAGGACAGAACTAAGGTGAGAAAAGTTGAACCCCAATAATGAATAAATAATGAACATAATTATTAATATAATAATCTCATGAATGTCTTACTTGCATCTATGGCTGTTTATTTCAGACGTCTCTACAGTCATTACAGAATAAAACTGAGTTGTAAATCACAGTCAGTTACACGATGAGTAAAGCAACTGAGAACAGAACTGAAGGTGACAAAAGTTAAAACCAGTAACCTCCTGTATTATCACATTTACATCATAGACCTTGATTGTGTAGTTTGTTGATTATAACTTTTTCATGCTGTTCAACCTGTTTTGCCGATGATGTGAATATTTCTGTTAGAGACGGTCATTTACACACCTAAAAACCTGGGTTGATATTCAAATTATTCACAGAGTAATCCTCCTGAAAGGGAACGTAACGAGGAAAGAAAGATCTTTATTTATTTAGTCTATGTTGATCTTTCATAGCTTCAATTTCTCATTTTAGATTGTTTTCCTTCTTTATGTAACTGTTATTTCGGTCCTAAATAACGGCTTCCTTATCTTATATTTCAGTCACTTTGCTGCAGACCAGATACGACCAACTGAGCAACAACTACACTCAGTTAAAGGATGAATAAAAGCAGCTGAAGAACATAACTGAAGGTGAGAAAAGTTTAAACCAGTAACCTCCTGTATTATACCATTTACATCAAGACGTTGATTTTAACTGTTTTGCTGATGCGTGACTATTTTCTGTTAGAGACGGTCACTTACAAACCTTAACCCTCTGAGCCCGAGACACTCGCCCACGAGTGTAAAAGTACCTCTGATTCATGTTTTATAACTGTTGAACCATACAAGCGATTTACTCACTTTCGGTTTCGTTGAATCCTGACCGTTCGGCTTACGGCGGTCTTTTCGGGTCTTCTAGCCTCTACAGGGGGTTTTCTATCCAGCCTGGAACTTCAGCCTCTTTGGGCTTTAAATCCTACTGTTTATATCCAGATTAATCCCCTTTTTTATCCATATTCATCGCGTTTTGGCTCATTTCTGCGCTGGTTCGCATCCTCCGTCTCTCTCTCTGTACTGTCCTGATCTTTGTTTTCAAGAAGTACATGCCCCATATATGGGAGATAAAACACCCCTCTTGTATGGAAGGCCAGAGGGGACAAAAATGCCTATATACTCTATTGAAGGCAAAATAATGCAATATTTAGACACATTTTGCTTGTATAACACTGCTGTGGGTGAATATCAACAAATATGACATTATTATGTTATTATTGGCATAAGTAAATGTCATTAGAGCAAAAGTCTTACTTTTTTGGAGAAAAAAGGCATGTTTTTTGTCAACTGTATAAGTTATGATGATTATTTCTTCACAGTGTGACTCCCAGGACATATGAGATGTTTTAGAGGTTTTACTTATAGGCTGTGATATCAATACATATCTGGAAGATTCATTTATTTATTTATTTATTATTTATTATTTAGTTATTTATCTTTAGGCCCTACAACCATTTTTAACATGTAAGTTCCTCACTTGCAACCCAAATATTCTAATAACCCAGTTTGTGTCCTAAAAAATGATGTTCTATCTTGACTGTAGACAACAGGGTTGATGTTTTACAAGCTTTTATATAAAAATAAAACCAGACGGAA
>NW_022605265.1:0-14054 GCF_008692095.1 Etheostoma spectabile | reverse complement strand
AAAAACTACAACACCACACTGGTTCTAGCTAGACCGAAAACCAAACAACAGGCACGCCACACACACGTGGTTTGGGTTTGTGAGCCGGCCAAAGAGTAGTAACGTTACGTTGGCGAGCGTGAGACGCCGAAATGGACGCCGATAAGATTCTGAATGAAAAGTTTACTTTTAAAAGTTAAATGGTTCCATTGACAAGACCAAAGTGATCTGTGTGTTTGGTCGTTGTGAACTGAGTTATCATCGCAGCATGTCCAGTCTGAAATACCACCTGATGGCCGAGCACACACCTGATGCCAATTCTCCGTCCGATTTTAAATTTTCAGAAAATAGGACGCTCAGCTCTGTGATTCGAATGTAATTGTAATACATGAAAGGCACAAACTAGGGCTACAAGGTAGGCCACTAAGTTCCAATTAAGTAATTTTTAAGGCACCCATGAGAAAGAGACATCATGGCTTTCAAATGAGCAAAGTGGCAATTGGTCAAGGCCACACCCCCAGCCTCCACCTTGCCCCCCCCCTCTCTCTTCCTTACAAGCTACAGACTCAGAAATGGCACATACTAAGGAAAGATCATTGTGGGACTGGATCTAGTGGCTGTAATTCTGCATCAAGGCTGAATTTTGGGAAGAAATTTCAGATACAGTGTTAGGGGACTACTAAGGTCTATATAAAAGAAACTTCAGATATGGTATAAGGGGACCACTAAGGTCTATATAAAAGAGACTTCAGATATGGTATTAAGGGACCACTAAGGTCTATATAAAAGAGACTTCAGATATGGTGTTAAGGGACCACTAAGGTCTATATAAAAGAGACTTCAGATATGGTATTAGGGACACTAAGGTCTATATAAAAAGAGATTCAGATATGGTGTTAAGGGACCACTAAGGTCTATATAAAAGAGACTTCATATATTAGTATTAGGGGACCACTAAGGTCTATATAAAGAGACTTCAGATACTATTGTAATACATGAAAGGCACGAACTATGGCTACAGGGTAGGCCACTAAGTTCCAATTATGTCATTTTTGAAGGCACCCATGAGAAAGAGACATCATGGCTTTCAAATGAGCAATATGTCATTTTTAAGGCAACAACATTAAAGATCATTCTAGCAAAATGTGCTGCAACTTTGTGTCACTAGTTTGTTTTGGCCTTTTCTGTTTCAACTTGACAATGTCCCTGTGCCTAAGTCAGCTCCATAAATAAATGGTTCTTTATTTGGTATAGAAAAACTTGACCTGCCGGCCCAGAGCCCTGACCTCCATCCCCCACCCTTTGGAGGAATTGGAAAGTTGACTGAGAGCGAGGCCTTATCGTCCAATCATCAGTGCTGATGCTCTCGGAACTGAATGGATCCCTGCAGCCTAGTTCTAAACCTGGTAGAAAATCTTGAAACTAAAATAGTGGAGGCCACATAGTGTTAGGGTTGGGTATTGTTTGAGTTTTTTCCAATACAGGTGCTGTACTATGAATGCACCACAAGGCTTAGACTACTATTGCAGTAAACTGTGTTTTTTCCAACAACACGGCAGCTTACTTACTTACTTACGCTACTACCCCTCCTGGGGCATAGGCCGCGCCGACAAGGGTTCTCCAGGCACTCCAGTCCTGTGCAATTTTCTCTAGTTGTCCCCAAGAGTGCCTGTTCTCTTGACTCAGCGTCCAGGTCTCGACGCCAGCTGTTTCGGGGTCGACCCCTTTTTCTTTATCCATCTCCAGCGCCTTTGGATGATCTCTTCATCTGCGGTTGTTGATTTGTTCGTTGCCACAGTTCTTGGTTGCTGATGGTATCGGGCCAGCGGATCTGTAAAATGCGCCGCAGACATGTGTTTATAATGTCTGAATCTTCTTGGTGGTGGTAATGGTGGTCCTCCATGTTTTGGCACCATACAACAGCACTGACTTAACATTGGTATTGAAGACCCTGATCTTGTTTTGATGAGAAGTCTCTTGAGCTCCAAACGTTCTTAAGTTGGAGAAAGGCTGCCCTGGCCTTACCAATACGTGCTCTCACATCTGCGTCGGTTCCGCCCTGCTTGTTGACAATGGCCAAGGTAGGTGAAATCGTCCACCTCAGCAGCTAGAAACTGTTATATGACGGTGTTGGGATCCTCTACAGTGTAATATAGTCACACTTTACACCGTTTAACGTTAGCTGTCAGCCTTTTAACAGTGTTAAATCCAGCTGCTAGCTAACGGTAGGCTAACGTTACCTGCTGCCAACTGTCACTAGCATCATGTGCAGTGATGCTTCTATTGCCTCTAACATCTGTTTTGGAGTATCAGAGAGAAGCGCAAGCATTTCCGTGGCATCAAATGAGGCACTGAAATCAGAGTTGTATTCGGTCATTTAGGCCCCAGAGTCGTATTAGCACCGGCTCCTGGTACCCAACCTTACATAATAACCAGACCTGGGCATCTTACGGCCCGCGGGCCACATCCGGCCCTTTGTGCGTCCCTGTCCGGCCCGCGTGAGGCCAATCATAAATTTAAAAAATATCTATGTCGAGTGTGCAATACAACGGTACTGCTTTTGTTTTGAAAAGCGTTATTTTCTTACATCCGTGTGGACGTATGCGCGTGCGTGATTGTGAGTGAAGCGGCAATCACAAATTACAAAATACATTTTTAAAACATCTATGTCGTGCGTGCAACACAACTGTCCTGCTTTTATTTTGAAAGTGTATTTATGGACGGATGTCCGTGCTAACCTGTGAGTGAGGTGCACAGTGACAGTGATGCCCGGTTCCCCCCCCCCCCCCCCCCCCCCCCCCCCCCCCAAGATGTCCGCTCACGCTAAAAAAAGAAAAGTTGATGACGAATGCCGTGTTTTCACAAGACATGGACTGCAAGTATTTCTTTACAGAAATTAAAGGTAAAGCCGTGTGATTAAACACAGGTTGCTGCGTTTAAAGATTATAATCTGAATCGCCACTACACGACGAAGCACGAGAGAATACCGGACTCCGTCTGATGACGCTCAAGGGAGGCTGATGGTTGATGGTAAAACTGCTAACCCAACTAGGACTTTTAACCAAACTTCACACCCCCAGAGATGCAGTTTCAATTAGCAATTCAATGATTGTTTTTGTTTTCTTATTTCAATTTATTTTAATTCACACAAATATTTAAGGATTAAGAGTTTAAATAAAACCATCAAAAGCAATCTGCTTTTGTAAAAAGTTAAGTTAGGTTAAATGAAATTAATTATTATTATTTATCTTACGATATATCAAAATAATATTGGGCAGAATTTAATTGAAATATTGTCGATGTGGCCCTCCAGCAGTGCTCGGGTTGCTCATGCGGCCCCCGGAAAATTAAAAATTAATTGCCCACCCCTGTAATATACAGTAGTTTATGTTCTGTTTAGCAACTCAAAGCACATGGTTATGGTTAGGGAATGATGGTCTTGCCTAAAGGTAGGGTTGGTAACTGTTTATAACATTGACTTTTCTTATATATTGTTTGAAATGGTCTATACCCCTGACAGCAATAAATAATTTATGGACTCGCCCACCAATCGCTGCCTCGCGGCCCGCTTGAAAATAACCAATGAAATGGCTCGTTGCCCTGCTGCACGTACTCTACAAACTCTTAGTCCAGACAGACATTTAAAATCTCATTAAAAGGATTGCCAAGACACATTTTCCACACATTTACATCCCAGAGAAATATATCTTACTGACTATGGTGATCCCCCCATTGACCGTCACCATGACGTTCGAATTATGGATGGATTGCCATGAAATTTGCGACGGACATTCATATTCCCCTCAGGTTTACAAATTACTGCAGCCCTTTGATCTCTTGGTGAGCCCTGATTCTTTCATCTAGCACCATCATATGTCAAATGACATTACTTTTTGCAAAACTGATATTTCCAATCGACCTAAGCTTTGTGTTAGTGCTAATAGGCAAATATTAGCATGCATAGGCAAATATTAGCATGCTCATAAAGTACAGCATGACAGTTGCTAGCATGTCTGTGGACTCATAGTTCTGTTCCTCTTAGGCGTAGGTATATGACATATATTATATGAAGTCTTTTGTATTAATCAATAGTCAATAAACAAAAATCAATTTTGATTGTCTATAATCAAAAATATATGCCAACCATTGTCTGGTTACAGATTCTCAAATGTGAAGGTTTGCAGCTTTGGAACTTGCAATATTTTTCACATTGCTTTGACCTTTTATAGACTGAATAATTAATTTATTGATCAAAACATACTTAACATAGCAGTAATAAAAATAAAGTTACTACAAATAAAACCCCACAAATATTATTTTTGTAATATATTTGATAAGTTTAGTTCTAGAAGACATTCAAAAATCAGAGGCAGAAAGTGAAAGTTAGATACCCTCACAACTCTGACACAACTTTGCAAAATAGAACTGTCCCTACCTGTTAACTAAAGTGATGGATACTGTTACTGAATGTCTTATCTCTGAAGTTTCACATTATGCTACAGTTTCCCCCTAGACGTTTTAAAATAGTACAGCATTCACGTCTAGATTAGCTAAACTCAACGTCTCAACCCAGCATTGTAAGCTTTAAAATAGTTTAGTTTGTTGCACATTATTTTACAGGTGTTCATAATACTGGGTCCATTCCTTAGTATATTATCAGTTTTTTTCCGGCCTCATTCATCCTTTGACATCCGCTTGATTGTAAAATCAAATCAAGAGATCACAACAGCGCAACAGTATATCATCACCGGATTCATTTGCATAAAAGTAAACACAATTGGTGCGAGTGACTACTCTATAATTCAACTCTGTTTGATTGAAGTTAAAATTGTAACTGCTTTAATTGACAGCTAATGATAATAATCGCTGGCTCTGTGGCCGCTGCTTCTACATCAACGGGCATACTATAGGTTGGTGAACGAGATCAGGTCAAAGGCAGTTAGGTGCTAATTGTTAAGTCTTCGCTTCGGAGCGTCGAGGCTTTAATTGTTTTAGAACAATGATGTCATTAATGACGTCCAAAGCCATACCACTGACTGGTTTAGGAAGTGGTTTGAACCTACACGGTTTTGTGATGCATCCATGATCTATACAAGCAAATTCATTGCCCTCTTCTCACTTAAACCACTGCCATGTTCCAGTTTTAGATTACTCATATTGCACCTCTTGCAATTTACATTTTACATATTAGTAATACATTTATTCATTTAGTGCTTTGTACTCAAAGACACTACACAATAAAGTAATAAAATCAGCATATCAGGGCACTGGGTAGCTCTTCTGGTAGAACCGAGCCCACATACAGAGGCTCAGTCCTCGATCCAGGGGCTGCATGTCATTCCCCTCTCATATACCAACATACAATACACACTATGTTGATACAAATGGATTATATTGATATTGCTAGCCTTCACTGACGCAAAATCCAGTGTATCACAAATCACATTGGGTCATCGATAGCCCGAATTGCCAGACCTTCCTCCACAGCGCTGCAGAGGAGGGTCTGGCTTGTCCACACAGCGCTCCGGGATGTGAGAAAAACGTGTGCTCTGGTTTATTGGCATTTCTTTAAAAAATCAAAATCGTCTTGTGTGGCGCTAAGCACCGGACGGAGCAAGTGTCTTGGCAAAAGGGAAGGAACTTGTTTTGGTGGAACTGTGTACGTTCAAAACGTGTTTTAGTCGTGCACAGAAAAACTCAGATTGGCCAGATAGTCTAGCTAGCTGTCTGGATTACCCTGCAGAGATCTGAGGACCAGGTAACCATAGTCCTCAAAATCTACCGGAGTTTAGAATGCCAATGCAAGGATAGCAGAAGATGACGGACATCCAGCCGAAATCTCCAGAACTATCTCGTAAATGAAACATTGTCGACATAGACTAGACCATCGGTAATATCTGCCTGTGTGACCAACAGGGGGTATTGTGAGCATTGTGAGAATCCTGGAGAAATTAACCCTTTTGCAAACAATTTGTTGCTGAAAGGCTTCATGAGGTTCATCTCGCCATGCTAACAACTTCCCCGTCAGTGTCCCGCAGTTGAAAAAGGCACCCAGTGATGCCAGCCTCCCTTTTCCAGTGAAAGTAGCTATAGCACCAGGGCTTTACAGAGCGGAACAGGCTAAACGTTATCCAACTCCTGCCCACCTAATGGCGGACAGCTCTGATGGATAGACCGGGGTCCCGTGGTGTACTGCAGGCCTCCGGGACAATGAGGAGCAATACAGGAGTCATTTAATGCTGAGTTTTATTATTTCCCCACCGCATTCCTCTCTTTTTAACTTACATATACACACACAATATTCATCCTGTTCCTTCACTTTGTTCTTGTTGTCTCACTCTGTTTAAAAAAAAAAGTATTTAATTCATTTATTCAAGCGTAATTCTTTAATATATTTGATAGCTCTTTCTTTAATATATTTGTTTTTTTATTTGATCACATTTGATCTGGTGTACATCTGTATATAAATATATAAACTTGGGTATGTGTTTCATTCATATTTACTATTTAATATCGCACTCACTGCAGTCAGTCCCACAGAAGACCATAACATGTGACCCCCCCCCCCTTACTGCAGAATTGACAAAGCTGACTTGACTTCAACTTCACTAATTGTGTCCTTGTTTCACTGTTTTTATAAAAATGCTATCTGTTTTAGATAGATTTTTATATTTCTTACCTTTTCTTCTAGTTTTGTAATCCTAAATGTCAGAGGGTGGTGCTCTGGATTACATTCCTTTTTGGATTGGATGTAGTTGTAAATATCCATTCAAGTTAGATTTTGCTAAATCCTATTAAGTGGATAGCTTTGAAATACTTCATTGCATTTAATTTGTAGTCCTTTTAAAGCCCAGACCAGGTGTGATGAATGAAAGAGCTAAAAGGACAAAGCAAGTGTTCAGCTGGGGGACAACAAACACCAACCAGGGAGGCTTTCGCAACCTGGCAACCCGAGTGCTCATTTTTAATAGCTCATAATTGACCAATAAAGCATTAGAAAATGATTCATTAACTATGAATACAGCTTTTAGTTACAGCTGAGGATCTCCTTATTAGACAGAGGCAGCAAAACACACAAATTACACATTTTATTGTACCAGCAGTAGGGTTGGGTAACGGTGCTAAAACGTTACTTTTACTCCTAATATTTCCTTATATTTCTTTAGTTATAATTCGACTCGATATTTGTACAATTTGTGCAACTGCAACACAGAATTTCCTTTCGGGGATCAATAGAGTATTTCTGATTCTGATTCTGATTAAAATGGTGCCGGTGTCTGAACCGATACTCTAACCGATACTTTAAAAAAGAACACAAAACGACAATCGGCGACTTTTGAGAACGGCTTGTTTATTGCTATGGCCATGTGGTAGCTAACTAACGGTAGGCTAACGTTACCTGCTGTCACGTGTAGTGTTATCTAGCATCACATGCAGCGGTGCTACTGTTGCCTCTCACGTCCGTTTCGGAGCATCAGAGAGCAGGGCAAGCATTTAAGTGGCACCAAAATGAGGCCCCAAAATCCGCTATCCGGTCCGGTACATACCGGTCATGAAGGTTCTCAGTATGCAGCCCTAATCAGAACCTCATTGTGCCTTCTTTTTACATAAAAAATCCAGAGTAAGAACCATGTAACATGCCTGATGTAACCGTGCTGGCTGCCTTCAGTGAAAACTTGTCCTTGTCCTCATTTGTTCCCCCTTATAAACATGACAGGTTTTACAGCATGTGCGCATTTGAGTACTGCTTCTGTGTGTGACTGTGACCAGTCAGCATGTTGCCCGCACATCTGTCACCATCTCAAGCAGCAGAACAATATGTCTGTATCTCCTGTCTCACATATGAGACACAAATTTACTTGCCAGAAGTCATCATCAGTTACATGGAAAGGACAGCGCTGTGTGGCATATTCTAAGACATGGTGTGATACTTATTAGATAGGGTATCGTGTGCATGTGGTGGAATAAAAATATCTGCCCCTCGTGTTATCCTTGTCACCAGCCCCTTGAGGCTTAATGTACCAGTTGTGTGCCGCTGCCTCCATTGCGAGGCACTTTAAAATCCTCTGTTGTGATCTTTTTTATATTGCATTGGCCCTGTGATGAATAGGTTGGAAATGGGGGGTGTGAGCAACGTTCGTTTATCATATCACTCTGGAAAAAAAAGAAAAAATAAGGAGCATAACAATGTTGGCTGCATCTGCAAATTCAGACCCAGGAATTGAAGTGGAGTGTCATGCTGAGACAAGGTTTGTGTCTGTGTTGTGATTAAATTCCCACAAACAAAGAAAAAAATTGACTTTGCATTCAGAAATGGAGAGATGAATCATTTTAAAACACAGTAGCAAACCAGCCAAAGAGCAAATGCTGTGTAATCTATCATCTGTATGCTTCAAAGTCTCGCTCAATTCAGTTTTTCCTCAAGTGCTTTCTCTAAGTATAAGTTGTTTTTTTTTCTATTTGTGTGTACCACGGGTATCTCTGTAGCTTATTTCAGAGGCATACACTTAAATGGATAACCTGCTAGCAAACTATGGTAAATATATGCAGGCTGATCCTCAGGGAGTTATAAACCCGAAAAAAGCCTATGTGAGAGAAATGGTGTAACTTTATAGTTCTACAGTAAATCAAGAAAGAGCATTTAGTGACGAAAGAGGCTTGGTGTACTCTGCTCTAATATATGAATCATTCTTTTGTTGTGGCAGAGCTGGTAGACAGGCAGGAATGCAACATCGGTCCCTGGAGCTGCAGGTATTTGAATGTTGAAAAATGCATGAGCGTTTTTTATTGATAGAAACACAGATCACCCTTTGATGGATGGCGTCTGATACCTCAACACAAACAGGAGGGGTTATCTGGGAGAAAGTGAGGCTCCTTCTTATGTGCTTACTATCTTTATTCATGATGCTCTGACTGAGTGCGCGGGCGAGTCTGTCTGCCAGCAGTCATCTATAAGAATTTGAACGCGAGCAGAAACACAGACAGAAGAAGAAATTCCTCAAAACAGGTTCATTTTCAAAAATACTCCTACAATGTGAACAAAACAGCCCTGCAGCAACAGTAATAGAAAAACCCACTTGTCTTGAATCTTCTTCACACAGTTACCAAGCAATACAGTTCAAGCACTTCAAAATACAACACATTCCAGGGTTTTTACAACTGAAACTGCAGTTCCTCGAATTTTACTGAAAATCCCCAAAAGAACAAGAAATAGAAAAACAATGGCACAGCCCGCACAGAGCGTTTATCCTGTGCATTGTGTAAGCAGCTTAAAGGTCCCATGACATGGTGCTCTATGGATGCTTTAATACAGACCTTAGTGGTCCCTGGGGACCGGAAGGTTGCTGGTTCAAGTCCCCATACAGACCTATGGCGGTGGCTGAAGAGGTGCTAGTTCACATCCTGGGCACTGCCGAAGGTGCTTTTCCCCCCCTCACTCTCTCCATCAGTGTGTGTGTAGTTCAGGCCTGTGTGTAAACAAGATTGAAAACATTGTAATTTCCCTTGCGGGATAATAAGTATACATTATTATAGGAATTACAGGCACTAGAGCAGTCCACAATGAGCTTTCCTTAGTATGTGCCATTTCTGAGTCTGTAGCGTTTGGGGGGGGGGGGGAATTAATGAATAATCAATGTTAAAAAACCTCAAAGGGAAATTTTCATGCCATGGGACCTTTAAGGTTTGGCTGTGAAGAAACATTTGTCTGAATATTGGTGACAAAACCTGATTTTCAATTGTGATGGTGTTTAATAATACATTGTCCAATCCACAACAAATACTTACAAATTAGATTTTTTACTTTAGAACGCACACACAGTGGTGCTGACCATTGTGGGCTTCAATGCAAATCTAAATTAAACATGGCGCGCACAGAGTAAAGCGGCAACAAGCTTAGACCATTGGTGAAAAACATGCTCTACTGGAGGAGTTTTGCAAAGTATTTTGAACTGGTGAACTGGCGGATTGTGAGTTTCCGTCATCTGTACCAAAACCTGCAAAGACCTGGCAAACCTGTGCTACCTTTCTACCTAGAGCAGTTGGCCATGTTGGAGAAATCCTTCTATAAACGGACAATGACTAAATGATGAATTAACACAGCGTTTATCTTGTGGTCAACAGATGAAATGCGTTTCGAGCCGGTTTCCGTGCGGACCTGATGGAAACTTGTCTGTACAGAGGTTCCCAAAAAGGCATAAACAATATGTGCTCAGGGTATATTGGTTCCCCTTGTGGGCCTGATTGGTCAGCTATACTGTTGCTGGGTTACATCCCTGCTCTTTCTCTACCCTCTTCTTCTTGCCTGTCTATATTGTCAGTTATCATTTACTTCACAAGACAGCTATGTCACTCCCTTCTTGGTTTTGACGTCCTTCTCTGAGTTATCAGACCGTCCGCGAACTCAGTGTCCTTGCTCACCATCTCCTCTTCGTGCTCACTGTAGCTTATCTGACTAAGATAGCCCTGTCTGTTCTCTCCCTCCTAGCTGTAACCAGCTGCAAAGCATAATGTATATATGTCACACATACACACACTCTTATTTAGTCTTTGGTTAATTCAGTATATACTTTAAGCCAGCTTTTACGTGGCCGTTCCTGAGTGCCCTGTTCATCACCACCTCAGTCATTGTATTATTTCCCACAAATTCCCCCTTCGCACCTACTAGGTGCGAACACCTTTTACACTAAATGCAGTGCCTCAACGTCCTCCCCGTCCTATGGCATGGTGAGTATGGCAGCATCCCAGCGGAATAGGGAGGCGGCGCTTTTTCTTTGGACAAGGCAGTGGTGATGAGCCGGGATGTCATGGTCCGCAGGCAGGGCACACAGAAACACCCCAGGTAACTAGAATAGCGAGAGAAAAACAGCAATAGATGCAAAAAGCAGTGATAAGATTCTTCCATGCCAAAAAAGGTTGTCATCCACCCTCCAATGGATTTGATACACCTGAGGCGTCATGCATCTCTGGGAAAGGGCTCGAAGTTGGTTCAAAGCCCTGGTGACCTTCCCATCCGGGGCAGTGTTGTTAGGGATGACCGTACAGCACATCTCTCCGAACATTGGAACAGATCCTCCTTTTTCAGCCAACAGCATGTCCAGCGCCATCCTATTCTGGAGCGCCCTGAGGGACGTTGGGGCCATCTGCTCGGCCAGGCCTTCGATGGCATCCTAGTTGCATGCTCAAGGTAAAAACATTATAATGCACAAAATTTATCCATCTACATTTTGGTGGGAGGACGGGGAAGAGGGCTGAAACTGAAAGCAGGGTATTTCTCATCCTGCGGCTATTTGATCTGCCAATTTGTATTCATTCGGGACACCCCTAGGAACTCCTATGCTGTCTATATAGGTTGGGGTTCCCGCCCATGGATCAAAAGCCGGGCCTTGCATACTACGGGCCCTGCGCCTTCTCTTTACGGTCAGTTGCACAGCCTTATGGTGGGTATAGTGGACTCTACTCTACCAAAGATATGGGCATAGCTAATCTAACCATAGCACAAACTCTGACGTTGATTTGGAACTTTATCTGGGAGTACAGCCTAAGACCACCACAATAGTAGAATAGTCCTATTCTAGCCACTGGGCCTAGGGTGTTTGTTTTGTACAGTTGTATTACACCAGTTGGGGGTATATCACTAGTTTGATTGTGGCTGCTGATCCGGTGAGATTGAAAACAGTTATATTGCACCCTCCCCCTTATGGCGGTAAATACCCTGGTTTTTAAGCCTGGGGAAAGAGGGATGCTAGGGAGTACCAGTTGCGGGAAGCTGTCTTAGAGTGTGTGAAGTTCAACATGCATGCATATCCTGCTGGGTCCTCATTAGGAAACAACGGGGCGGGTTAGTGAACATGACTGGTCTAGCTGTGGCACAGGCCACGCACCCTTCCATGTGTTGTTCTTTGGCATTCTGTATTAGCCACCTGATCCATAAATTGCCTGGCCTGCACCTGCTGATAACTCTACACATCTTCCACCTCATTTTAGCGAAGTCCTGCCCTATTAGTCTTCTCCTTCAGAGGGGGTTTTAGTAGTCTCTGCCATGTCAGTGTCATTCTGTGTGTGCGTGAGGGGATCAAAAATTTATCTGCAGGGGGGTTTCTGGTCACTTCCTGCTATCCATACACCTAGGCTAACATCCACACATCCTGACCGTTCCTGCTCCCAATTGCTCTATTTACTGACAGGGGTTATGGGATTTTTCGTGGGGTCTGAACTATAGTCCCGCTGTATAGATAATATCTCCCATTCATCTTGTTGTACCCACCAATCTCTTTTGTCTGTCAACCTCGCCCATGGTTTCCACCCTCCTGTTGTCCAACCCGCGTCATACCAGCTGTTACAGAGACTACCTTTCACCTGTCCGGAGCGCTCCTTCACAATCCTTACCTTTTGATAGTCGTCACAGATGTACACATCTGTGTTTTGTAGAAAACTATTATAACCCCCGCAGTCTATAGCCTGACACAATCAAAGGTAAATGACGTGGTTGAGTCTCTCACATAGGGGAGAGTCAATCTGGCAAACGCACCTTGGGGATGGGCCCTTAGTGTGTTGCTTAATACTGCCCAAACTGCTTCTTTTTCTCTCGTCTAGTTTCATTTCCTTGGTTACTGAGGGTGGTTGGACACTACGGGGGATTGTTCTTTGTGTCTCGGTCCCCATACGCATGTTCCAACCCCAGAATTAATGCTGCAACCCCACTACTAACTACTGCTAGGACAACTGTGTCTTTTTCCCAAACCCCATGCCTTCCAAGTTATGGATTACTATGTGGGGGCTGTTCCCCGCCAAAACATCTATCCATCTATACATTTTGGATTGCTTTTCTAATTTCTGCCAATGGGCGCTAGGAGGTGCGACTGGGGCACAATGTGTCAGGTGGTGCCAAGGTGCTCCTTTTTTACCTTAACCTGGACCGAGTGTGAAGTAACCTCCCTTACTTCGTAAGGCCCGGACCCCTGGGGTCCGTCACTTCCTCTTGTGAACTTTGACCCTGACCCAGGTCGCCTACCTTGACAGGTTAGTGTTGCTTCCTCCTGCGGTTTTGTTCGCCAACTGGACCTGCGTAGAAAGGGCTGAAACCAGAGATGTTAGCTTTTCATATAGCTGTCATTTCTATTTGCTGACAATAACATTGGCATGTGGCCTCCATCTAGTGGAGGTCCTGGCATTTTTTCTCCCTGTCATTATTTCAGGTGGTCAAATGTGTTTCTCGTCCTTCTGAGGACCTCATACCATGAGGGCCAATGGGAGCGCTTCTACCCATGTTAACTTGCTTCCTGCACATGCCTTGCTATCTTAGCCTTCAATGTCTGGTTTGCTCTTTCCACCATTCCCTGGACTGTGGATGATAAACTGATCGAAGGCATGAGTGATTCCCAGGCCTGTTCTACTTCTTAGTAGTTTGTTGTTAAATGTGTGCCATTATCTGACCTTATTTGCCTGGGACCCCATACCTCGGGATGAGTTCAGTTTTGAGCCATTTTACCACTGTTTTGCGTCCTTTTCTGGGGGAATGGCTTCTACCCACCTAGAGAACCTGTCTAACCTCACAGAAGATACCTTTTTCCCCCTACCACATTTTCTGCGCCCATATCAGTATAATCTATACTGATATCTTGAAAACAAGCTGTGGGACTGGGTACGCTCTTTTAGTGTGGTGTATGGTTTCTGAACATTATGCTCTCCACACACGGCATTCCTGACAAAAAAGTGTCACCATGTCCCTCAAATTGGGGTGCCACCACAGCTCACAGATTCAGGAGAGTCTGTTTCTTCCTTATGTGTTGGTCTGTGTGCCTCAGTAGCACATTCTGCACATCTCGGCTGATGCTGCTATATTTCCTTGATGAGACCTCATATTCCATCTTTGTCTTTGTGGCGCCGCTCCGCTGCCACTGACATGCTGTCTCCCCTTTTTTCTGAAATAAAATGGCATGAGAAAGCCATTGTTTTCAGAAAATCCATATGAAATGGGAGTGAGTAGTCTGGGGAGTGAGTGTCTCTGCCCTTGCTAGGGCACTTTTGAGGTCAGAGAAGGGCCTCGCCTGTTGCCATAGGAGGGGGGCGGTGAG
>NW_022605264.1:0-16727 GCF_008692095.1 Etheostoma spectabile | reverse complement strand
AGACCACTAAGGTCTATATAAAAGAGACTTCAGATATGGTATTAGGGACACTAAGGTTCTATATAAAGAGACCTTCAGATATGGTGTTAAGGGACCACTAAGGTCTATATAAAAGAGACTTCAGATATAGTATTAGGGGACCACTAAGGTCTATATAAAGAGACTTCAGATACTATTGTAATACATGAAAGGCCGAACTATGGCTACAGGGTAGGCCACTAGTTCCAATGTCATTTTGAAGGCACCCATGAGAAAGAGACATCATGGCTTTCAAATGACATTTATGTCATTTTTAAGGCAACACATTAAAGATCATTCTAGGCAAAATGTGCTGCAACTTTGGTGTCACTAGTTTGTTTTGGCCCTTTTCTGTTTCAACTTGACAATGTCCCTGTGCCTAAGTCAGCTCCATAAATAAAGGTTCTTTAATTTGGTATAGAAAAACTTGACCGCCGGCCCAGAGCCCTGACCTCCATCCCACCAACACCTTTGGGATGAATGGAAAGTTGACTGAGAGCGAGGCCTTATCGTCCAATCATCAGTGCTGATGCTCTCGGAACTGAATGGATCCCTGCAGCCTATTTCTAAAACCCTGGTAGAAAATCTTGAAACTAAATAGTGGAGCCACATAGTGTTAGGGTTGGGTATTGTTTGAGTTTTTTCCAATACAGGTGCTGTAACTATGAATGCACCACAAAGGTTAGACTACTATTTGCAGTAAACTGTTGTTTTTTCCAACAACGGCAGCTTACTTACTTACTTACTCCTACTACCCCTCCTGGGGCATAGGCGCGCCGACCAGGTTCTCCAGGCACTCCAGTCCTGTGCAATTTTCTCTAGTTGTCCCCAAAGTGGCCTGTTCTCTTGACTCAGCGTCCAGGTCTCGACGCCAGCTGTTTTCGGGGTCGACCCCTTTTTCTTTATCCATCTCCAGCGCCTTTGGATGATCTCTTCATCTGCCGGTTGTTGATTTTTTTCGTTGCCACAGTTCTTGGTTGCTGATGGTATCGGCCAGCGGATCTGTAAAATGCGCCGCAGACATGTGTTTGATAAATGTCTGAATCTTCTTGGTGGTGGTAATGGTGGTCCTCCATGTTTTGGCACATAGCCACACACTGACTTAACTTGGTATTGAAGACCCTGATCTTTGTTTGATGGAGAAGTCTCTTGAGCTCCAAACGTTCTTAAAGGTGGAGAAAGGCTGCCCTGGCCTTACCAATACGTGCTCTCACATCTGCGTCGGTTCCGCCCTGCTTGTTGACAATGCTTCCAAGGTAGGTGAAATCGTCCACCTCAGCAGCTAGAAACTGTTTATATGACGGTGTTGGGATCCTCTACAGTGTAATATAGTCACACTTTACAACCGTTTAACGTTAGCTGTCGCCTTTTAACAGTGTTAAATCCAGCTGCTAGCTAACGGTAGGCTAACGTTACCTGCTGCCACTGTCACTAGCATCATGTGCAGTGATGCTTCTATTGCCTCTAACATCTGTTTTGGAGTATCAGAGAGAAGCGCAGCATTTCCGTGGCATCAAAATGAGGCACTGAAATCAGAGTTTATTCGGTCATTTAGGCCCCAGAGTCGTATTAGCACCGGCTCCTGGTACCCAACCTTACTAATATCCAGACCTGGGCATCTTACGGCCCGCGGCCACATCCGCCCTTTGTGCGTCCCTGTCCGGCCCGCGTGAGGCCATCATAAATTTAAAAAATATCTATGTCGAGTGTGCAATACAACGTACTGGCTTTTGTTTTGAAAAGCGTTATTTTATTACATCCGTGGGACGTATGCGCGTGCTGATTTGAGTGAAGCGGCAATCACAATTACACAATACATTTTTAAAAACATCTATGTCGTGCGTGCAACACAACTGTCCTGCTTTTATTTTGAAAGTGTTATTTATGGCGGATGTCCGTGCGTAACCTGTGAGTGAAGGTGCACACTGACAAGTGATGCCCGGTTCCCCCCCCCCCCCCCCCCCCCCCCCAAGATGTCCGCTCACGCTATAAAAAGAAAAGTTGATGACGAATGCCGTGTTTTCAACAAGACATGGACTGCCAGTATTTCTTTACAGAAATTAAAGGTAAAGCCGTGTGATTAAACACAGGTTGCTGCGTTTAAAGATTATAATCTGAATCGCCACTACACGACGAAGCACGAGGATAAATACCGGACTCCGTCTGATGACGCTCAAGGGAGGCTGATGGTTGATGGTAAAAACTGCTAACCCAACTAGGACTTTTACCCAACTTCACACCCCCAGAGATTCAGTTTCAATTAGCAATTCAATGATTGTTTTTGTTTTCTTATTTCAATTTATTTTAATTTCACATAAATATTTAAGATTAAGAGTTTAAATAAACCTCAAAAGCAATCTGCTTTTGTAAAAAGTTAAGTTAGTTTAAATGAATTATAATTATTATTATTTATCTTACGATATATCAAAATACATATTGGGCAGAATTTAATTGAAATATTGTCGATGTGGCCCTCCAGCATGCTCGGGTTGCTCATGCGGCCCCCGGTAAAAATTAATTGCCCACCCCTGTAATATACAGTATTTTATGTTCTGTTTTAGCAACTCAAAGCACATGGTTATGGTTAGGTAATGATGGTCTTGCCTAAAGGTAGGGTTGGTAACTGTTTATAACATTGACTTTTTCTTATATATTGTTTGAAATGTCTATACACCCTGACAGCAATAAATAATTTATGGCCTCGCCCACCAATCGCTGCCTCGCGGCCCGCTTGAAAATAACCAATGAAATGGCTCGTTGCCCTGCTGCACGTACTCTACAACTCTTTAGTCCAGACAGACATATTTTAAATCTCATTAAAAGGATTGCCAAGACACATTTTCCACACATTTACATCCCCAGAGAATATATCTTACTGACTATGGTGATCCCCCCATTGACCGTCACCATGACGTTCGAATTATGGGATAATGATTGCCATGAATGCGACGGACATTCTATTCCCCTCAGGTTTTACCAAATCTCTTGGTGAGCCTTGATTCTTTTCATCTAGCACCATCATTATGTCAAATGACATTACTTTTTGCAAAACTGATATTTTCCAATCGACCTAAGCTTTGTGTTTAGTGCTAATAGGCAAATATTAGCATGCTCATAGGCAAATATTAGCATGCTCATAAAGTACAGCATGACAGTTGCTAGCATGTCTGTGGACTCATAGTTCTGTTCCTCTTAGGCGTAGGTATATGACATATATATATATGAAGTCTTTTGTATTAATCAATTAGTCAATAACAAAAATCATTTTGATTGTCTATAATCAAAAATATATGCAACCATTGTCTGGTTACAGATTCTCAAATGTGAAGGTTTGCAGCTTTGGAACTTGCAATATTTTTCACATTGCTTTGACCTTTTATAGACTGAATAATTAATTTATTGATCAAAAACATACTTAACATAGCAGTAATAAAAATAAAGTTACTACAATAAAACCCCACAAATATTTTTTTGTAATATTTGATAAGTTTAGTTCTAGAAGACATTCAAAAATCAGAGGCAGAAAGTGAAAGTTAGATACCCTCACAACTCTGACACAACTTTGCAAAATAGAACTGTCCCTACCTGTTAACTAAGTGATGGATTACTGTACTGAATCTTATATCTGAAGTTTCAACATTATGCTACAGTTTCCCCCTAGACGTTTATATAAAATAGTACAGCATTCACGTCTAGATTAGCTAAACTCAACGTCTCAACCCAGCATTGTAAGCTTTAAAATAGTTTAGTTTGTTGCACATTATTTTACAGGTGTTCATAATACTGGGTCCATTCCTTAGTATATTATCAGTCTTTTCCGGCCTCATTCATCCTTTGACATCCGCTTGATTGTAAATCAAATCAAGAGATCACAACGCCAACAGTAATATCATCACCGGATTCATTTGCATAAAAGTAAACACAATGGTGCGAGTGACTACTCTATAATTCAACACTGTTTTGAATGAAGTTAAAATTGTAACTGCTTTAATTGACAGCTAATGATTAATCATCGCTGGCTCTGTGGCCGCTGCTTCTACATCAACCGGGCATACTATAGGTTGTGAACGAGATCAGGTCAAAGGCAGTTAGGTGCTAATTGTTAAGTCTTTCGCTTCGGAGCGTCGAGGCTTTAATTGTTTTAGAACAATGATGTCATTAATGACGTCCAAAGCCATACCACTTGACTGGTTTAGGAAGTGGTTTGAACCTACACCGGTTTTGTGATGCATCCATGATCTATACAAGCAAATTCATTGCCCTCTTCTCACTTAAACCACTGCCATGTTCCAGTTTTAGATTACTCATATTGCACCTCTTGCAATTTACATTTTACATATTAGTAATACATTTATTCATTTAGTGCTTTAGTACTCAAAGACACTACACAATAAAGTAATAAAATCAGCATATCAGGGCACCTGGGTAGCTCTTCTGGTAGAACCTGAGCCCATATACAGAGGCTCAGTCCTCGATCCAGGGGCTGCATGTCATTCCCCCTCTCATATACCACATACAATACACACTATGTTGATACAAATGGATTATATTGATATTGCTAAGCCTTCACTGACGCAAAATCCAGTGTATCACAAATCACATTGGGTCATCGATAGCCCCGATTGCCAGACCTTCCTCCACAGCGCTGCAGAGGAGGGTCTGGCTTGTCCACACAGCGCTCCGGGATGTGAGAAAAACGTGGCTCTGGTTTATTGGCATTTCTTTAACCAATCAAAATCGTCTTGTGTGGCGCTAAGCACCGGACGGAGCAAGTGTCTTGGCAAAAGGGAAGGAACTTGTTTTGGTGGAACATGTGTACGTTCAAAACGTGTTTTAGTCGTGCAACAGAAAACTCAGATTGGCCAGATAGTCTAGCTAGCTGTCTGGATTTACCCTGCAGAGATCTGAGGACCAGGTAACCATAGTCCTCAAAATCTACCGGAGTTTAGAATGCCAATGCAAGGATAGCAGAAGATGACGGACATCCACCGAAAATCTCCAGAACTATCTCGTAAATGAAACATTGTCGACATAGACTAGACCATCGGTAATATATCTGCCTGTGTGACCAACAGGGGGTATTGTGAGCATTGTGAGAATCCTGGAGAAATTAACCCTTTTGCAAACCAATTTGCTGAAAGGCTTCATGAGGTTCATCTCGCCATGCTAACAACTTCCCTGTCAGTGTCCCGCAGTTGAAAAAGGCACCCAGTGATGCCAGCCTCCCTTTTCCAGTGAAAGTAGCTATAGCACCAGGGCTTTACAGAGCGGAACAGGCTAAGACGTTATCCAACTCCTGCCCACCTATGGCGGACAGCTCTGATGGATAGACCGGGGTCCCGTGGTGTACTGCAGGCCTCCGGACAATGAGGAGCAATACAGGAGTCATTTAATGCTGAGTTTTATTATTTCCCCACCCCGCATTCCTCTCTTTTAACACTTACATATACACACACAATATTCATCCCTGTTCCTTCACTTTGTTCTTGTTGTCTCACTCTGTTTAATAAAAAAAAAGTATTTAATTCATTTATTCAAGCGTTAATTCTTTAATATATTGATAGCTCTTTCTTTAATATATTTGTTTTTTTATTTGATCACATTTGATCTGGTGTACATCTGTATATAATATATAAACTTGGGTATGTGTTTTCATTCATATTTACTATTTAATATCGCACTCACTGCAGTCAGTCCCCAGAAGACCATAACATGTGACCCCCCCCCCCCTTACTGCAGAATTGACAAAGCTGACTTGACTTCAACTTTCACTTAATTGTGTCCTTTTTTTCACTGTGGTTTTATAAAATGCTATCTGTTTTAGATAGATTTTTAATATTTCTTACCTTTTCTTCTAGTTTTGTAATCCTAAATGTCAGAGGGTTGGTGCTCTGGATTACATTCCCTTTTGATGATTGGATGTAGTTTGTAAATATCCATTCAAGTTAGATTTGCTAAATCCTATTAAGTGGATAGCTTTGAAATACTTCATTGCATTTAATTTGTAGTCCTTTTAAAGCCCAGACCAGGTGTGATGAATGAAAGAGCTAAAAGGCACAAGCAAGTGTTCAGCTGGGGGACAACAACACCAACCAGGGAGGCTTTCGCAACCTGGCAACCCGAGTGCTCATTTTTAATAGCTCATAATTGACCATAAAGCATTAGAAAATGATTCATTAACTATGAATACAGCTTTTAGTTACAGCTGAGGATCTCCTTATTAGACAGAGGCAGCAAAACACACAAATTACACATTTTATTGTACCAGCAGTAGGGTTGGGTAACGGTGCTAAAACGTTACTTTTACTCCTAATATTTCCTTATATTTCTTTAGTTATAATTCGACTCGATATTTGTACAATTTGTGCAACTGCAACACAGAATTTCCTTTTGGGGATCAATAGAGTATTTCTGATTCGATTCTGATTAAAATGGTGCCGGTGTCTGAACCGATACTCTAACCGATACTTTAAAAAAGACCCAAAACGACAATCGGCGACTTTTGAGAACGGCTTGTTTATTGCATGGCCATGTGGTAGCTAACTAACGGTAGGCTAACGTTACCTGCGTCACTGTAGTGTTATCTATCCATCACATGCAGCGGTGCTACTGTTGCTCTCACGTCCGTTTCGGAGAGCATCAAGAGCAGGGGCAAGCATTTAAGTGGCACCAAAATGAGGCCCAAAATCCGCTATCCGTCCGGTACATACCGGTCATGAAGGTTCTCAGTATGCAGCCCAATCAGAACCTCATTGTGCCTTCTTTTTACATAAAAAATCCAGAGTAGAACCATGTAACATGCCTGATGTAACCGTGCTGGCTGCCTTCAGTGAAAACTTGTCCTTGTCCTCATTTGTTCCCCCTTTATAAACATGACAGTTTTTACAGCATGTGCGCATTTGAGTACTGCTTCTGTGTGTGACTGTGACCAGTCGCATTTTGCCCGCACATCTGTCACCATCTCAGCAGCAGAACAATATGTCTGTATCTCCTGTCCTCACATAGACACAAATTTACTTGCCAGAAGTCATCATCAGTTACATGGAAAGGACAGCGCTGTGGGCATATCTAAAGACAGGTGTGATACCTTATTAGATAGGGTAACGTGTGCATGTGGTGGAATAAAAATATCTGCCCCTCGTGTTATCCTTGTCACCAGCCCCTTGAGGCTTAATGTACCAGTTGTGTGCCGCTGCCTCCATTGCGAGCACTTTAAAATCCTCTGTTGTGATCTTTTTTATATTGCATTGGCCTGTGATGAATAGGTTGGAAATGGGCGGGTGTGAGCAACGTTCGTTTATCATAATCACTCTGGAAAAAAAAGAAAAATACAGGAGATCCATAACAATGTTGGCTGCATCTGCAAATTCAGACCCAGGAATGAAGTGGAGGTGTCATGCTGAGACAAGGTTTGTGTCTGTGTTGTGATTAAATTCCCACAAACAAAGAAAAAATTGACTTTGCATTCAGAAATGAGAGATGAATCATTTTAAAACACAGTAGCAAACAGCCAAAGAGCAAATGCTGTTAATCTATCATCTGTATGCTTCAAAGTCTCGCTCAATTCAGTTTTTCCTCAAGTGCTTTCTCTAAGTATAAGGTTGTTTTTTTTTCTATTTGTGTGTACCACGGGTATCTCTGTAGCTTATTTCAGAGCATACACTTAAATGGATAACCGCTAGCAAACTAATGGTAAATATATGCAGGCTGATCCTCAGGGAGTTTAAAACCCTAAAAAGCCTATGTGAGAGAAAGTGGTTAACTTTTATAGTTCTACAGTAATCAAAAGAGCATTTAGTGAAGAAAGAGGCTTGGTGTACTCTGCTCTAATATTTATGAATCATTCTTTTGTTGTGGCAGAGCTGGTAGACAGGCAGGAATGCAACATCTGTCCCTGGAGCTGCAGGTATTTGAATGTTGAAAAATGCATGAGCTTTTTTTATTGATAGAAAACACAGATCACCCTTTGATGGATGGCGTCTGATACCTCAACACAAACAGGGGGGTTATTTTGGGAGAAAGTGAGGCTCCTTCTTATGTGCTTACTATCTTTATTCATGATGCTCTGACTGAGTGCGCGGGCGAGTCTGTCTGCCAGCAGGTCATCTATGAAATTTGAACGCGAGCAGAAACACAGACAGAAGAAGAAATTCCTCAAAACAGGTTCATTTTCAAAATACTACTCCTACAATGTGAACAAAACCAGCCCTGCAGCAACAGTAATAGAAAAACCCACTTGTCTTGAATCTTCTTCACACCGTTTACCCAAGCAATACAGTTCAAGCACTTCAAAATACAACACATTCCAGGTTTTTTACAACTGAAACTGCAGTTCCTCGAATTTTACTGAAAATCCCCCAAAAGAACAAGAAATAGAAAAACAATGGCACAGCCAGCAAGAGCGTTTTATCCTGTGCATTGTTTAAGCAGCTTAAAGGTCCCATGGACATGGTCCTATGGATGCTTTAATACAGACTTAGTGGTCCCCTGGGGACCGGAAGGTTGCTGGTTCAAGTCCCCATACAGACCTATGGCGGTGGCTGAAGAGGTGCTATTCACATCCTGGGCACTGCCGAAGGTGCTTTTTCCCCCCCCTCACTCTCTCCATCAGTGTGTGTGTAGTTCAGGCCTGTGTGTAACAACGATTGAAAACATTGTAATTTCCCCTTGCGCGGATTAAAAAGTATACATTATTATAGGAATTACAGGCACTAGAGCCAGTCCCACAATGAGCTTTCCTTAGTATGTTCCATTTCTGAGTCTGTAGCGTTTGGGGGGGGGGGAATTAATGAATTAATCAAGTTAAAAAACCTCAAAGGAAATTTTCATGCCATGGGACCTTTAAGGTTTCTGGCTGTGAAAACATTTGTCTGAATATGGGTGACAAAAACCTGATTTTCAATTGTGATGGTGTTTAATATACATTGTCCAATCCACAAACAAATACTTACAAATTAGATTTTTTACTTTAGAACGCACACACAGTGGTGCTGACCATTGTGGGCTTCAATGCAAATCTAAAATAAAACATGGCGCGCACAGAGTAAAGCGCAACAAGCTTAGACCATTGGTGATAAAAACATGCTCTACTGGAGGAGTTTTGCAAAGTATTTTGACTGGTGAACTGGCGGATTGTGAAGTTTTCCGTCTCTGTACCAAAACCGCAAAGACCTGGCAAACCTGTGCTACCTTTCTACCTAGAGCAGTTGGCCATGTTGGAGAAATCCTTCTATAAACTGACAACTGACTCCATGATGAATTAACACAGCGTTTATTCTTGTGGTCAACAGATGAAATGCGTTTCCGAGCAGTTTTACGTGCACGGACCTGATGGAAACTTGTCTAGTACAGAGGTCCCAAAAAGGCACTTAAACAATAGTGTGCTCAGGGTTATATTGGTTCCCCTTGTGGGGCCTGATTGGTCAGCTATACTGTTGCTGGGTTACACTCCCTGCTCTCTTTCTCTCCCTCTTTCTTCTTGCCTGTCTATTATTTTCAGTTATCATTTACTTCACAAGACAGCTATGTTCACTCCCTTCTTGGTTTTGTACGTCCTGTTCTCTGAGTTATCAGACCGTCCTCGAACTTCAGTGTCCTTGGCCTCACCATCTCCTCTTCCCGTGCTCACTAGCTTATCTGACTAAGATAGCCCTGTCTGTTCTCTCCCTCCTAGCTGTAACCCAGCTGCAAAGCATAATGTATAATATGTCACACATACACACACTCTTATTTAGTCTTTGGTTAATTCAGTATATACTTTAAGCCAGCTTTTACGTGGCCGTTCCTGAGTGCCCTGTTCATCACCACCTCAGTCATTGTATATTTTCCCACAAATTCCCCCTTTTCGCACCTACTAGGTGCGAACACTTTTTACACTAACTGCAGTGCCTCAACGTCCTCCCCGTCCTCTGGCATGGTGAGTAATGGCAGCATCCCAGCGGAATAGGGAGCGGCGCTTTTTCTTTGGACAAGGCAGTGGTGATGAGCCGGGATGTCATGGTCCGCAGGCAGGGCACACAGCAACACCCACAGGTAACTAGAATAGCGAGAAAAACAGCAATAGATGTCAAACAAGCAGTGATAAGATTCTTCCATTTGCCAAAAAGGTTGTCATCCACCCCTCCAATGGATTTGATACACCTGAGGCGTCATGCATCTCCTGGGAAAGGGCTCGAAGTTGGTTCAAAGCCCTGGTGACCTTCCCATCCGGGGCAGTGTTGTTAGGGATGACCGTACAGCACATCTCTCCGAACATGGAACAGACTCCTCCTTTTTCAGCCAACAGCATGTCCAGCGCCATCCTATTCTGGAGCGCCATGAGGGACGTTGGGGCCTCTGCTCGGCCAGGCCTTCGATGGCATCCCTAGTTGCATTGCTCAAGCGTAAAACATTATAATGCACAAAATTTATCCTATCTACATTTTTGCTGGGAGTGACGGGGAAGATGGCTGAAAGCAGTGGTATATTCTCAAATCCTGCGGCTATTTGATCTGCCAATTTGTATTCATTCGGGACACCCCTAGGAACTCCTATGCTGTCTATATAGGTTGGGGTTCCCGCCCATGGATCAAAAGCCGGGCCTTGCATACTACGGGCCCTGCGCCTTCTCTTTACGGTCAGTTGCACAGCCTTATGGTGGGTATAGTGGACTCTACTCCCCACCAAAGATATGGGCATAGCTAATCTAACCATAGCACAAACTCCTGACGTTTGATTTGGGAACTTTATCTGGGAGTACAACCTAAGACCACCACAATAGTAGAATAGTCCTATTCTAGCCACTGGGCCTAGGGCTGTTTTGTTTTGTACAGTTGTATTACACCAGTCTGGGGTATATCACCTAGTTTGATTGTGGGCTTGCTTGATCCGGTGAGATTGAAACAGTGATATCTTGCACCCTCCCCCTTTATGGCGGTAAAATACCCTGGTTTTTCAAAGCCTGGGGGAAAGAGGGATGCTAGGGTAGTACAATTGCGGGAAGCTGTCTTAGAGTGTGTGAAGTTCAACATGCATGCATATCCTGCTGGGTCCTCATTAGGAAACAACGGGGCCGGGTTAGTGAACATGACTGGTCTAGCTGTGGCACAGGCCACGCACCCTTCCATGTGTTGTTCTTTGGCATTCTGTATTAGCCACCTGATCCATAAATTGTCCTGGCCTGCACCTGCTGATAACTCTAACACATCTTCCACCCTCATTTTAGAGAAGTCCTGCACTATTACGTCTTCCTCCTTCAGAGGGGGTTTTACTGTAGTCTCTGCCATGTCAGTGTCATTCTGTGTGTGCGTGAGGGGATCCAAAATATTTATCTGCAGGGGGGTTATCTGGTCACTTCCTGCTATCCATACACCTATGGCTAACATCCACACATCCTGACCGTTCCTGCTCCCAATTGCTCTATTTACTGACAGGGTTATGGGATTTTTCGTGGGGTCTGAACTATAGTCCCGCTGTATAGATAATATCTCCCATTCATCTTGTTGTACCCACCAATCTCTTTTGTCTGTCAACCTCGCCCATGGTTTCCACCCTCCTGTTGTCCAACCCGCGTCATACCAGCTGTTACAGAGACTACCTTTCACCTGTCCGGAAGCGCTCCTTTCACAGTCCTCTACCTTTTGATAGTCGTCACAGATGTACACATCTGTGTTTTTGTAGAAACTATTATACCCCCCGCAGTCTATAGCCTGACACAAATCAAAGGTAAATGACGTGGTTGAGTCTCTCACATAGGGGAGAGTCAATCTGGCACCGCACCTTGGGGATGGGCCCTTAGTGTGTTGCTTCACTACTGCCCAAACTGCTCTTCTTTTCTCTCGTCTAGTTTCATTTCCTTTGTTACTGAGAGGTGGTTGGACACTACCGGGTGATTGTTCTTTGTGGTCTCGGTCCCCATACGCATGTTCCAACCCCAGAATTAATGCTGCAACTCCCACTACTACTACTACTGCTAGGACAACTGTTGTCTTTTTCCCAAACCCCATTGCCTTCCAAGTTATGGATGTACTATGTGGGGGCTGTTCCCCGCCAAAACATCTCTTCCATCTATACATTTTGGATTGCTTTTCTAATTTCTGCCAATGGGCGGCTAGGAGGTGCGACTGGGGCACAATGTGTCAGGTGGTGCCAAGGTGCTCCTTTTTTACCTTTAACCTGGACCGAGTGTGAAGTAACCTCCCTTACTTCGTAAGGCCCGGACCACCTGGGGTCAGTCCACTTCCTCTTGTGAACTTTGACCCTGACCCAGTCGCCTACCTTGACAGGTAGTGTTGCTTCCTCCTGCGGTTTCCTGTTCGCCAACTGGACCTGCGTAGAAAGGGCTGAAACCAGAGATGTTAGCTTTTTCATATAGTCTGTCATTTCTATTTGCTGAACATCTAACATTGGCATGTGGCCTCCATCTAGTGGAGGTCCTGGCATTTTTCTCCCTGTCATTATTTCGTGTGGGGTCAAATGTGTTTCTCGTCCTTCTGAGGACCTCATAGCCATGAGGGCCAATGGGAGCGCTTCTACCCATGTTAACTTGCTTCCTGCACATGCCTTGGCTATCTTAGCCTTCAATGTCTGGTTTGCTCTTTCCACCATTCCCTGTGACTGTGGATGATAAACTGATCCGAAGGCATGAGTGATTCCCAGGGCCTGTTCTACTTCTCTTAGTAGTTTGTTGTTAAAATGTGTGCCATTATCTGACCTTATTTGCCTGGGGACCCCATACCTCGGGATGAGTTCAGTTTTGAGCCATTTCACCACTGTTTTTGCGTCCTCTTTTCTGGTGGGAATGGCTTCTACCCACCTAGAGAACCTGTCTACCATCACCAGAAGATACCTTTTTCCCCCTACCACATTTTCTGCGCCCATATCAGTATAATCTATACTGATATCTTGAAAACAAGCTGTGGGGACTGGGTACGCTCCTTTTAGTGTGGTGTATGGTTTCTGAACATTATGCTCTCCACACACCCTGCATTCCTGACAAAAATGTGTCACCATGTCCCTCAAATTGGGGTGCCACCACAGCTCAGACAGATTCAGGAGAGTCTGTTTTCTTCCTTCATGTGTTGGTCTGTGTGCCTCAGGTAGCAACATTCTGCACATCTCGGCTGATGCTGCTATCTTTCCTTGATGAGACCTCCATATCCCATCTTTGTCTTTTGTGGCGCCGCTCCGCTGCCACTGACATGTCTGTCTCTCCCCCTTTTTTCTGAAATAAATGGCATTGAGAAAGCCATTGTTTTCAGAAACATCCATATGAAATGGGAGTGAGTAGTCTGGGGAGGTGAGTGTCTCTGCCCTTGCTAGGGCACTTTTGAGGTCAGAGAAGGCGGCCTCGGCCTCTGTTGTCCATAGGAGGGGGGCGGTGAGACAGCGATGAGTTCTGTTGGTATAGTCAGGGATATGTGAGCGGCTGTATCCTGTGAGGCCCAGAAAAGACAGCATGTCTGCAACTGTGAGGGGCTTCTGACTGTTGGGGGTTCTGTGAGACTGTCATTTGTTTAGCTTTGCTGGGCTTGGGCTTGTTTAATTCTTCCAGTTGTTTCTTTAACAATTGAGTTTGTAGTCTTTTTAATTCATCTTCTTGTTGCTCTGCTCCTTTTTGGTGTTTTGACAGGAAATGACGCACATTCTCGCCCCATGTTGCATCGGTCATTGTTTGCAGGCCTACTACTCCTCCTAACTGTGTCTGAACTGCTGTGGGTAATCCCCCTAGTACCCCATGGCGGAACAGCGCCACTGTGGCGGCGGACTGGTCCCACGGTTCCCTCATAGCACGCTGCCAAATCTTTTTTGCTCTATCTGCATAGGCATCAAAATTTTCATCACTTAGTCTTTTTAAATCATGCCATGCTGCATGATCCCCAACTGTGGGATACATGCGGTGCAGCTCAGCCCAAATGCCAGGGGTTACTGCTGATGCAGGCACTGATGCGGGAACAGTGGGTCCAGCTCCCCCTCTGGTGAGGGCAGCACTAGCTTCATCTGCTCCCATTACTCTACCCAATACTGCTCTGAGATCTCCCAAACACAGCTGCACTCCTGCTGTAAGACTATTGAAAGCTGTGAGGAAATGCTCAGCCCCTCCTGTCAGGGAGGGGAGTTTTGCACACAGAGAATCTAAGTCACCAAAACTGTAAGGGGTGTACATCAACAGTCCTCCTCCTCCTCCTACTGGGCGGAGTGGGCATTGTAGCCCCGCCTCTGGTGTGTGGCGCGTCTGCTCTCCCTCACTGAGCTCATTTACTGTTAGACGCAGCTGCTCTTGCTGCTTTTTTATCTCTCTGAACTCTTTGTTAAGTTTTTCCCTTATTCTAGTTGATCTTCGCAGCATAACTTCGTCAGGGTCCTCGTTGGTAAATTTACCTTTAAATGTGCCTGCTACAAAAACGTCTTGAGGACTTTGTGATCTAGATCTGGGCCTGCGTTTATGTCGTTTTTTAGTCCTTTCCCTAGAGCTGGAGCTTCTGTCTGTTTGCTCACTTTCCCTGCTGCTGTCTGACTGTTCGCTATCTTCCTTACTTCCTGAGTCTTGTGGGGTACTATGGTGAGGTGGACTGGGTCCTTTTACTGACATGTGAAAATGCTCTGGATTTTGTTGGCAAAAAGACGCTGAATATGGGGTACTAGCTTTGCTTGGGCCGGCTGGGACTGTAGCCGCTGGTTGTGGTGGAGCCGCTGCTGCTCCCCCTGGCGCTGACTGTACCATTAAATTTAGATAACATTCTAAATCCTGTACGCGGCCCTCTAATGCCGGTATCAATGGGTCCTGTGGTACGTCTATTTGTAATGCATTTGGCTGTAAATGGGCAGTTACCACTGGGGCTTGGACTGTGGGTTTTGATGCCGTTGGACCTGTATACGGCGGCGGTGGAGCGGAAATTCTTAGGTTTCTTATATCTGGATAAAAAGGGTTTGTTGGCGGGGGCGCCTCAGCGGGCAGCGGGGTTTTCTCTGCGCTAGCGGTTTTATTCTGTTCAGCTTCTGTCTCAGTTTTTGGTGAACTTTTGTCATCTTGTTTTGTCAATCCCAATTGTTTCTGTATTGCATTTGTCATTTTCAACCCCACCCCATATTTCTCTTTCTGCGCTTCATACTCCTTCTGCTTTGGTTTAGTCAATTTAAACCATTTTCTTTTCTTTTCCTCCTCTGCCTGCCTTTCCGCATACTCCAACTTACTTTTTTCATACTTCACTATTTCATTCACTTTCTCCGGGGACGGCGCCCCTTCTCCCTCAATCCATCCTCCTCTCTCCCATTCTTTCACAATCTCTTTTGCTACTTTCTCCTCTCCTTTACTGCCATACTTTTTCACTGCCCCTACTAACACTTTACCATAAGGGGTCGTCATTTTACAACAAATAAGCAGTGAGAAAAAATCCAACAAGCCAAACCACAACAAAAATCACACATGCAACAACGAACAACTTTTTCATTAAGACTCCATCTAGAGCCTTTTTATGTACATCTCTATAATCTTTACAACTTAAAAAGTGACCTCTCACTCCTTCGCACAAATACACTCGCGGTGGACTCGTAATATTACAATGACAATCTGTTAACTGCAACTCTTTTTCAGGATGTTCACACAGAACCAAGGGTGGCAATTCACAATCACTCATCTGAACTATCTGTCCTTAGCAGTCTCCTACCTCGTCAACCATCTGGACGTATTTTCCTCTGACTATTTGTCCCTTTTCCTCTCCTACCGCCACCCGTATTATTCAACAATTCTCTTACAACTCTCTAGTTGTTTTTCTCTGTTTAATCACATCACATGCCCCAACATTTCATCTGTTTATATCCCTTTAATTACAGCACATTCAATCAATACTTTTCGCTTAAAACAACACTTACGACAGTTGAAATGTGATCACATCAATTTAGTTTTCAGCCAATAACAGAATTTTGATTTTAAACAGGCTTCTGCTTACCTTTTTTGTTGAGAGCTCTCAGTGATCACACCAACGAATCGCAGTATCGCCGCTCAGTCCCCTTCACGGGCTGCGGGATGTCAGTCCGGTGGCTGAGCTGAACCGGACCGTGGACACAATGCCAAGGTCCAGTTGGATTCTCCCTGTCCAATTACGTTATCACGTCGGGGTCACCAAATTTGTTGGAGAAATCCTTCTATAAACTGACAACTGACTCCATGATGAATTAACACAGCGTTTATTCTTGTGGTCAACAGATGAAATGCGTTTCCGAGCAGTTTTACGTGCACGGACCTGATGGAACTTGTCTAGTACAGAGGTTCCCCAAAGGCACTTAAACAATATTGTGCTCAGGGTTATATTGGTTCCCCTTGTGGGGCCTGATTGGTCAGCTATACTGTTGCTGGGTTACACTCCCTGCTCTTTCTCTTCCCTCTTTCTTCTTGCTGTATTTTCAGTTATCATTTACTTCACAAACAGCTATGTTCACTCCCTTCTTGGTTTGTATGTCCTGTTCTCTGAGTTATCAGACCGTCCTGAACTTCAGTGTCCTTGGCCTCACCATCTCCTTTCCCGTGCTCACTGTAGCTTATCTGACTAAGATAGCCCTTCTGTTCTCTCCCTCCTAGCTGTAACCCAGCTGCAAAGCATAATGTATAATATGTCACACATACACACACTCTTATTTAGTCTTTGGTTAATTCAGTATATACTTTAAAGCCAGCTTTACGTGGCCGTTCCTGAGTGCCCTGTTCATCAACACCACCTCAGTCATTGTATTAT
>NW_022605263.1:0-1581 GCF_008692095.1 Etheostoma spectabile | reverse complement strand
GCGCACATACACACACACACACACAAGCGCACACACGCACGGGTGTTGATGGCCATGCTCTAGCTGTCAAGAGGAACCGAACAGATCAGCTAACCTCAATCGAGTGTGTGTGCGTGAGTGTGTAATCAATGTCTCATCTTTGTTCCATTTGCTCCAGACAGCACCATGTATGATAACCCTCATGTTATCAGAGGGAGAGAACTGGTTGCTTTGGGAATATCACCTGACATTCTATTTGTTGGGAGTTTTCATATTGTGCTTCACACATGAGCCCTTCATCTACTGAGGGAACAGGATAAACATAAAAAGGTGTCCTATCTCACTCTAAAACATAGCTGACACTTACTCTGAGGCCTTGATTGGACCTTAAAAATGTGTCTTATCACAAATGGCACATGGCCCTTGACAAACAGTTAGATCAACAGGTTTGAAACCTAGCCACGAATCACACTCTGCTCTGACACCTCCACAAGCAGTGTGCAAAAGCCAAGGCCAGATCTGGAGGCCTGCACTAAATTGGAGCACATTACTTTATTTGAATTTATTGTATCTCCGCAATCTAAAGTTTTAGTTGACGATAATTGTCAATTGTCTGGATACTACAGTTTTGTGCGTTTTGTATTTTGCTTTAAGTAAGTGAAATCAACTCTAAAACGTCATACATTCAGACATGAGGCCTAATATGTAATATCAAATGGCTGACTTGTACAATACAGTACATTGTACTATTATGAAGGAGTACTAAATAGTTGCTGTGATGTACTAGTAAATCGTTGAATATACAATAACAACTAATTGTGATTACTGTCAGGCTTAAAACTAGTCTGAAACGGAAAAATTTGCAAGTATATATCCTGGATTTATATCAACCATCTGAGCTGTTCAAGGGAGCTAAACATGTATTAAATGAAAGAACCAAAACAAGAATCCTTGTAATAGAAGCAGTGGTTGAAGAGAACTACAAAGCAGACTTTTTCATTTTAGTGAGAAATGGAACTGGGTCAGTCAAGGACAAGGAATCTCATTTTTTCTCTCTGTCTATCTCTTCTTCTATACCACCCCTGCAGAAGCAATCTGTTTGAGAAAGAAACGGAGAGAGAGAGACAGAGAAACAGAGAACAAGAAAGAAACTGAGAGAAAGAAAAAGGGACAGAGAGTGAACAAAATTACCGCTAGTGAATAAGATGTACTAACAGCTTGATCACACACACACACACACACACACACACACACACACACACACACACACAGAGCTGGGGCTGACTTATTCTCCTCACACTGCAGCACACTCTCATAATGACACACACACACACACACACACACACACACACACACACACACACACACAACACAACACACACACACACACACACACTTGTACACTTGCTTAAGACACCTACAGCTGGCAAATACCAAGACCTTCAAGTGATAGTTAGCACCTAGTCATTACTGAGAGAATGAAATAAAAATGAGAGAGGGATGGGATGTGGCAGAGGGTGTTTGAGGTAGATGGGAGGGGAAGAAAATTTACAGATAAAGAAAAGCAGTCACAGAAAGCGAGAAAGACACAGAAGGGGAAAT
>NW_022605262.1:0-16532 GCF_008692095.1 Etheostoma spectabile | reverse complement strand
CAGTATTAGGGACCACTAAGTCTATATTAAAGAGACTTCAGATACAGTATTAGGACCACTAAGGTCTATATAAAGAGACTTCAGATACAGTATTAGGGGAACACTAAGGGTAATAAAAGAGACTTCAGATACAGTATTAGGGACACTAAGGTCTATATAAAAGAGACTTCAGATACAGTATTAGGGACCACTAAGGTCTTATAAAAGAGACTTCAGATACAGTATTAGGGACCACTAAGGTCTATATAAAAGAGACTTCAGATACAGTTTAGGGACACTAAGGTCTATATAAGAGACTTCAGATAAAGTATTAGGGACCACTAAGGTCTATATAAAAGAGACTTCAGATACAGTATTAGGGACCACTAAGGTCTATATAAAAGAGACTTCAGATACAGTAATTAGGGACCACTAAGTATATATAAAAGAGAGCTTCAGCTACAGTATTAGGGACCACTAGGACATTTAATGTAAATGTCCACACAGCAGTTTAAAAACAAGACTGAATGTGATTTTAGAGCTTATGTTCAATCAGATATTACAAAACACAGCTATCAATGTGCAGAATATTGAAGTTTGTAATGAACACAAACATCTTCGGGCACTCTGGACACATTTCTTTTTGAATTCTAAAACGTTAACCAACCACAATTTGCTCCTAGGAAAAATAAATAAAAACGGTTAAAATCTTTTCCTATCCAGCATGCTTTGCGGACGAGGAGCTTCTTGGATGCAGAGGGGCTGAAATTTTATCTGAGACCTTCAACATATTGAGTCTGAACGAGATGAAGCTGCAGGCTGTATCTGCTCCAGCAGGGGGTGCTTCAGGGGAGGAACCCGAGGAGGAGAAATGGCCACTATGGCTAAGGTGTCCTGCAGGCCGCACAGAAGAAGGTGGTGTCGCAGGTAAGCAATGTTTGCAAGGTACTGGTAGGGTTAGGGAGTTTGGATTTATGATGTTGATGCCAAAACATAATTCTGATTCCTAAAAAACCGAATCTGTGAAAAACTGAAACTTTTTAAATGTAACAATATATATTAACGTTTTAAGTACTTAAATATATAGAGTAAACCTACAGTCACCTAACACACAACTACAAAATTTACAGGAAAAAACAGTTACACTTTTAACAAGTAACTACCAAAATAAATGTTGAGTTTGTAGTCAACAGAGCCCGGAGGGAAAATATGGAATTTTAAAAGTTTCCTCCATTACGGTATCTAGGTAACGGTAGACTACAGAGGAAAGTCTGATATTTTTAGTCCGTTTCGGAGCAACAGAGGGAAAATATTTGACACAATAAGTGGGCACCAAAATTTGCTTGACTCCTACCGGTTCCATAGTGGAACTGGGTTTCGGTACCCCAACCCTGATGCTTGTAATCAATTACTTATCCATTACTTTTACAAGGACGTCATTTATGGCAAACTAGGGGGTGCAAAGAAATCAATTCACATTCATGAAACGATTAAAGCTTACCAATTTTAAAATGAATTCATGAAATTCCAACATTCAATTCATATTTTCATGTTGTACGGCGTGTATACTATCCAGTGGGAAAAGTAACTATATTACATACTGTGAATCGTTGTAAATGATAATCTTGTTTGAATCTAGGCTTGAGCCTAAAAATGAACGAATCGTGACATTTTGGAATCGTGCACCTAGAGGAACTATTGCTTGAATTTGGTGATGAATACCATTATAGCTATATTTAATTAATCGAGGAGGTGACACATGTGATTTCGAATCGCTTCAAGTCAACATTGAATCATGAGACCAGTGAAGATTCAGACCCCTACTAGTTACTCTGACTTCCATCAAAGCACGATATACACCATATGATACATTAAAGAATAATTTTAAATAATACAATTATACAGAATTACTCAGTACCCGTAACACACTTTTATTTTCCTGCCACAGCATCATTTTTTCCATTAATGACATGCCACTTCACGGCATAGTATTACAGCAGAGGTGTGTCTCTTTTATTGATACATTTCAATATTGATTGATCCAACTGGGGGATATGGGATTAGAGTGCCTCAGGTCACATAGTTTACGTTACACCCCCCCCACAGCCAGCTAGTGCCAGCTATTATCATTACAGCAATCTGAATCCCAGCCAACACAAACTCAGCGCTGGGGGGGGGGGGGGGGGGGGTAATTCACCTTTAGCTGTCTTTACAGTTAAATTTAGTCAACGAAAGGTAACAGTCCTGCGGCAACGACATCTATGTTTAGGCACCAAAACAACCAGTTATAATTACAACAAGTGAAGGGGGAGATATTCCAAGAGGCGGGAAGATCTACTGCACAACGTCGGCCATCAGACATCTCCCCCGCCACGGAAGCCAGCCACCCGCACCTGCCAAGACTCTGGAGTAACGTTATAACAAACCCCTTTCCCCCCCGGTGCTGAAAACATCTGAAAGGGGACATGTGAAATGTATTGTGACATTGGGTTTTGCTGCTGGCTAATGTTAGCTTGCTCGCTTGCTTGCTAATTGGTCTGCTACAATACAAATTGAGATACCGCTATAATCCACAGGTCCAGAAGAAGGCCTTCATAGAGAACACAGTTCCTCTCATCATCAGCCTGAAGAGCCTGCTGGAGCAGAAACGCTCTCCTGTGCTCCGAGACCTCATGTCCTACCTTCAGGTAAGACCACAGCATGGACATGTGGATGCTTTCTGCATATTCATCTGATAATCCAGCAGCAGTGGATCAGCGGACCGCTAACGTTAGACCCAGCAGCAGCTGGTCAGCTGCTTCCATGTAGTCCATCCCAGCCTTGTGCAGGTCTACAATTTCCAAAGTCCAATCCCTGATGTCCTTACACAAGTCTCTGGTCTTGGCCATTGTGGAGGGGTTGGATTCTTTTGATTGAGTGTGTGGCCAGGTGTCTTTTATACAGGTAACAAGTTCAAACAGTGCGTTAATACAGGTAATGAGTGGAGACAGGAGGGTGTCTTAAAAAAAACCTCTGTGAGAGCCGGTATTCTAACTGGTTGGTAGGTGATCAAATACTTATGTCATGCAATAACATGCAAATTAATAATTTAAAATAATACAATGTGAATTTCTGGATTTTGTGTTTAGACCTTTATTACAGACATCTACATGATTGTAAGTTAGAAAACCTGAAAAATTGGTAGTGTATCAAATACTCCCCACTGTAGGCAGGACTACTGTGTTGAATGCGTTAGATGTATGAATGCAAGCAGCAACAAGACAGGTTGAGTTATGTTTTTACTTCCATTCATCTGCCGCATCTACTTCTACTGTTGTAGACACAAGAGTCACAAAAAAAAGAGGGAAAGTTTGAAAATATATGTTTGCCCTGAAGCATAAAAAGCTCTTTTGAGGCTGCACCCAACCTTTGTGTTGACACTAAATCATTGATCGTGATCTTGAGACACGTTACAGAGAGAGTCTGACGGGAGGTTGGGGGGTAACGATGAACAGTGGCAATTATAGTCGCAGTAAAGATGATGGAACTAAACTCCATGATGCCGTTGTTCCATCAGGTGACCATGCAAGAACATCGTAACAGGTAAAGGACTTTTCCTGGGATGAGCAGCTGGCAGTTGAGGTGGAGTTTGCTCTGAAGATGGCTGAGAAGGAGAAAGAGATGGAGAAGCAGATGGATAACTGCAGCTTGACAGGAGACGCCAGGCCTCCAACTACACAGGTCAGTTCACACTACATACACATTGTGGATTTACGTATAATACGGGGTTTGATTTTTAGTCATTTCCAGGTCTAGATAAGTAGGGAAAAAATAATCAAAACCAAAAATCCTCTTGACCAAGATAACACTTAATCATAATTTTATGGAAACGGCCCAGGAGATTGATTCCAGATCTAGCCCAGTTAGACATGTGTAAGATATGGACTAGCTTTTATTGACTGGTGAAACCTCCTCCGATTTTATTTGACAAGGATTTTTAAAAGGTAACAGTCTAACCATTTGAGACAGAAATACAAAGAAGTTAGCGCTACTAATTATTATTCAAGGTAAACGTCTTTATCTCAAATGTGAAAATTTAGTGCAGAAGTAGTACACAAAACGGCATTAAAAATGGATTTAATACAAGTTATGGGTGGTATTAGCTCATTTCCTTAGGGATTTGGGTTGGGAACCGGAGGGTTGCTGGTTCAAGTCCCTGTACAGACGAAAGTAGTAGTGTAGCTGTAGCGGAGAGATGCCAGTTCACCTCCTGGGTACTGCCAATGGGCTCTTGAGCAAAGCATGCAATCCTGGCCATACTGTGAATCATGTACTGTATATAGCACTTTTTCAGATTGACTGAAAAATAAATACAATACATGATAATATTACATTCACTATTGTGATTTATTTAGTTTTGTTTCTGGAAGCATTACTTTTTTGATAATGTTTAAGATTTGTTGATTTTCTTTTCTTACAATAACAGTGTACGCCAGTGTATCGCAGTTCCCCACAGTCAGTAAAGGTTTAATGGGGATTTTGCTCTTTCCTCAGTGTTCGGTCCAGGGCTCTCCCATCAGGTCCAGGCCCCTCCTCCCCTTTACCTTTGCCACACCACAGCTGCTACGTCCACACCCCATGTCTGCCAGGCTGGTTCAGACTGACAGGTAGGTCTCCATCCCAGCAGCTAGTCAGTACCAAGGACTCTCTGCAGGGTTTTGTTGGCCTTTGATTGATGACCATTGGTCGTCCATTTTCTTATGTCGGTCACAGAGTTCAGTGACTTTGTGTGTCCAATAATAATTTACATTTCGCTAAAACTGAATCAGACTTCAGTATTGTAACGGCTCAGCTTGGATATACCAAGGAAGTTAATTAAAGGACTATGCCAAATAGTTCATAGTAGGAGTGTCACAAATTTAAATTGAAAATCAATTAAAGAAAACAGGATCTGCGATTGTCCCAGTAATTTTTTTCTCTTCTAAAAGAAAAACTGACTTGGCATAGTGGTAGCCTGCTGCTGCACTTTTGGAATCCCATGGCCTTCTGCAGCGCAGGGAGCATTTTAAAATCTTTTTTTATACCATTTATGTTTAAAACTCACGGAAGAAAGTAGCACCGTTTGTGATGACGTGGGCTCGTAAAAGTAAATGAGAATTTAAGTCATAAAAAAAAAATCTTAAGTTAATTAAAAATTAAACGGTGAACAGGGTGAATCTAGATTGACGATTAATCGTGCAGGCCTACCATAGAGCCCAATTATAACATGATTAAAATTGTGTACAGCATGGTACAAACAACGGTTTTGTCTCCATAGCTTTATAAGTCCCCCCTTCTTGACTATTTTTATAAGATTTTATAAAACTTGATAGTCTAACAACAATGTAGCCGTCTGTGCCGAAAACACTGGCTCAAACCTAATCAAATAGTGACCTTAATAATCTAATTGAATTGTGGATTTAGAGAATTTTGACACCCTTAGTTTATAGTGCAGATACAGATAGGAAAACATTGTGAGACATTGTATGACATGCAACAGTTTAATCAGGGACATTGCACTTATAGGCGTCTACACTCAGTCTTTAGGGTGCCCATTCCACTTTGTAAGATTCCTTTGGTTTCTCTTTATTTAATTCATGCATGCATATGACATCAGTGAGTGGGAATAAACAAACTGTTTGTGTTTGTGTGTGTGTCTATGTCTGTGTGTGTGTGTGTGTGTCTATGTCTGTCTGTGTGTGTGTGTGTGTCAGGCGTGTGCACAGATCCAGGCAGGAGGAACATGTTCAGTCAATCGCTCTGGAACGAACAGGTACGACGCTGGAGGTTAAAACTGAACTTTCACGAGTACAGCAACGGTGTAACTTCTAGTTAGGATTTCAGAGGTCAGAGGTCAAAACACAAAAACCAAACATCCCTGGGAATTTAAAGGTGCTTTTCACTTCAAGAACCAAATCAATTGAATTAAACGGATCATCTCAATCTAATCCAGTGGAATTTTTTTTAATGGCTTTGCTAATATTTACAATATCAAAGGTTATTATATAAATTGTGTGTAGACATCTTCCACAGAATTATGAAAGAGGGTTGGTGGGAAGACAACTGCATTTAATATCGCCATAAGGTTACATGACAATCAATGCAGCATTTTTTTTAAGTTACAGAAATCTTAATTTGAGTAAAGGTGTATTTAATTAATTTCATATCATTCCAATCTGATATCATAAACACTTAGTTTGTTACACATAACGGAATCGAGGACCCAAATGCAGAGATGAGACAGGAAGGCAGGAGAGAGTTTGTAACTAAGATTTATTAACAGGAGTCCAAACAGCACTGGGATCACAAATACAAAAAAAAAAAGGGAAAAAAACAAGTCCCAAATGAGTGAAAAGTCAAAAATCCCCCCCCAAAAAAATAAGTCCAAAGAGAAAACAAAAACCAGGAACACAGAAACTGGGGAAAAAACTCACGGGGAAAACAACGACTTAAGGGAAAAATGCAGAAACAGCAACAGGAACAGGCCAACAGCTATCACTAAATACACAGGGTAACAAGACAAGAGGGCTGGGAAACAGGTAGAAAACATCAGGTAATCACAGGAGCGGGAAAACACAGGAAGTAAAACTAGAGATAAGACCAGACAGACCCAGACTTCAAAATAAAACAGGAAACAGAACATACAGACACTCAGGGGGAACACAAGACAGGACCAAGAACACAAGACCAGGGAGGAAACACGGAGAAATAACAGAAAACAGAACAAAGAAACCAAGTTTTTTAATTTTTTAAACCAATCAGACTTACTGAAAGTTTTTATTGAGCTTCTATTTTACAGAGTGACAGCATCCTGATTACCATTTCTCTTTTTTTACTTTCCAGTGATGCCCAAAGGAGCTGTGAATGACAGAGCCATCAGCACACCAAAAGGTACGATTCCAGGTCCTATTTCCAGACTTGGTCTGGGGCTGACACCTCCGGGTCGGTTGGTCCATGTGCTTGTGTCCAACCAAATTCTCTTTGGTTGAAGAAAAGCTGGTGTTACTGTCATGAGGCTGTTTGCCCATCAAAGAGTTTCCACAACACAAAACAAACAAGAAATGTCCAGCTGGCAGAACTATAGAAGCAGGCGGGGTTCTTTTAGCTAAAGACCTGGCCCACCAACCTGACCCGGTCGGTGACTCGAGTCTGGTCGGTGTGTTTGGCCGTCGTCCGTCGCCCTTCATTTTGTCCGACCTGACTTGCTAGGTCGCAGGCGCGGGGTCGGACTCAAGACCAATCAGAGTAGTGGAGTGCTAACCCGGACATGGCGAGCGGGATGGGTGACTCTCAAATCTGACAAATCTTTTAACTGACTTGGTGGATCTGAAAGGAAGACAGATTCAGCAACTGCACGGCCTTTTCTATCTTAAAATGTTTTCGGAAAACACTTTTATGTGAACTATTCTTGTGAAATATGAGATGTATTCCAAAAGAGCCGCCACGACAGTCTGGTTTCAATCACCTGCCGCTTGTCATTTTTTGGGCGACAATCCAGATAAGCTCCGCCTTCTGTCGTGGAGACGTAGTATGTCTCGCGCATGCGCAGAACGTACACTCATGTCACTTTGGGTGTCCCGAGGAAGTTTTTTTTTTGACCAACTCGGGGACACTGGCAGTCTGACTGTTTTCTGCTCCAGTCGGCCGTTGGGTGGGTGTGTCAGAGCCCTAGACGCTTTGGTTGATGTGGTTGCTATGACACTGAATATCAGTGGCGGTAAAAATGTTCCCGTTTCCCCTCCACTGTGATTGGACTGCTGGGTAAAAGTGTTGAGTGCAAGTGTTAAGTTTTACCTAAAGCATTATCAGCACTCAGTGACCAGAAAACAAAAACAGGATAGGAACATAGGGCCTCGTCAAGCTGCTGCATTATGTCAATACGCCGCGCTCCCATTGCAAATATTTAACCCTTGTGTTGTCCTTGGGTCAAATGTGACCAATTTGTAGATCAGAATTATGGGTTTCTTTAAACCAAATTTCCCCAAAATAACATGAAGCGTGGATGTACGTTGTCTGGAAGCCACGTAAAATTAATGATTACTTTCATTGAACTGTAGGTGTTTTTTTTTTTCAATTTTACAGCATTTGAAACAAACTGCAATCCACTCAACATCCTATGAGCTTAACTACGAGTCCAAATAATCCACAATTTCTGGGGGTTTATTAGCAAACAAAAAATAGGTATTATTAAAAGTGACAAACGTTTCAAAAAGCGTCAAAAACATTGGAGAAAAAAATAAGTTGATTTGCAATTTGACCCCGAAGGACAACAAGTTCACTCTCTGGTAAGACAACACAGGGTTAAAAAAAAATGCTGGCCTGAAGAAAAACTCCTTTGGTGCACACACATTGTTACTAGGTAGAGTGTATTCTGTGCTCTGTGGCTGATTTAATTATCTAAAGATAACTTCCCCCCCCATCGATGGGTTGTAGAGGTAGCTAGGTAGAAGTAGGAGTGATTGTGTCCGACGCACTGTCACTCTCCCCGTCTGTGTGTTGCAATCCGAACTCTCTATTCTTTGGTTTGAAAGATGGGCCACGGGTTCATTTTACTGCGTGGGGGGCTTTGAGTGTCAAGTCAACTTTATTCTAATTACACAATATGTGCCAGACATACAGAGCAATTAAAAAACCTCTTTCTCTGACCCACGGTGCAATGAGGACAATACAACAAATATAAAAGATGAAGAATATAGGATAAAGACAGATACAATATACAATTAAAAAAATATAAGTAATAGTACAACACAGTGATGAATTCCAAATAGTGCAAATATAAGGCAAAATCAAACGGTAGAGAAATGCGCATATAAAAGCAAGAGTTCCTGAGTGTCTTCTTTATAGAAGTGGCTAGTGTTGATCCTGATGGGGGGGTTCAGAGTCCAGAGTTCTTGGGGGCAGAGGTGAGGGGAGGGAGAGAAAGGGGAGGGCGTTGAGCCTTCTGACAGCCGGGGGTGTGAAGCTGTTTCTATATTGTTGTATCATGACATCATTTAGGGAAATATACATATTTATTAACTTTCTTTTCAAGAGGGAGATGTTCAGATGGATATCAATCCCATGTTGTGTGTTAAGAGCCAAGAAATAGTTAGCCTAGCTTAGCATAAAACAGGAGGAAACCGCTAGAAAAATACACCTCCCAACAGTTTTAAAGCTCACTGATTAACACACTGTCTAGTTTGTTCAGTCTGTTCACAAACAGAAATCTAACATTGAGTTTTTGACCTAGTGTTGCAGATTTTATCTTTGTGTTGATACTTTATTAAGAATATCTTATCTGTCCTCCCTGTAATCCAGGTGTCAACGTCAATTTAACTTTCGATGAAGGATTCAGCGCAATCTTCAGTGACAAAGGAACAAGTAAGTATTTAATGAGGATAAGAAGCTCCTTATTAAAAAAAAAAAAAAAAAAAAAATCAGTTGTGTCTTCCGTCCAGACTGCGAGCTAACAGGTTTGGAGTTAGCATTTGCTTCCAGGTGATTTAGGTTGACATGAATCTGTCTGCTGTGTCCTCTCAGGTCTTGGGGGGGACCAGTCCTTCACGTGAGGTCAAATGAGCAGCAGTGAGTACACTCACTACTTATTTAATGGCTTCCCACACTGTACAGTTGTAGTTCTTCAAACACTTTTGAATGTAGTTTAAAATGGTATATTAAACATTTGTAAAGCCATCCTTAAAAGGAAAATATGAATATGTCTACTAGTACTCTAGTGACTGAGTCGGGCTAACGCACATTTTGACGGCATCACCTAGATCATCGGGTGCGAAAACTAACCAATCAGAGCCCAACTCTCCATCCCTGCTGCGTTCAAGCAATCCTAACAAAATCATAACAATGAAACAAGCACTGAAGCGATTGGTATTTTTACATTGGCATATTATGTAACGTTATATATTCTCTTATCTAGACATATTGGAAATTGAGATAAAGACAATATTTGTTAATAGATTATGAAGTAAAATTTTATTTCAGAATTGTTTTTAAAACCCCAAATAAGTCACGGGTTAGTTTGACCCGAGGGACCCGAGAGGATCCCGAACGTGAAGACAACACAAGGGTTAAAGGGTTGGTTCACCCAAATTACAAACAAAATATATACCAAATATATTTTTTCTCTCTCCAGTGGTATCTCTCCATGCAAGTAGTTCTGGTTGTATTCCTCAATTAAATTGTATAAAAAAATATAGTATCAATTCAAAACAATAGTTATCTGGAGACACTTTACAGATAGAGCAGGTCTAGACCACACTCCAGAATTTACAAGGACCCAACAGTTCTACTAGTTTCCTCCAGAGCAAGCAACAGTGCGACAGTGGTGAGGAAAAACTTCCTTTTAGGAAGAAACCTCGGACAGACCCAGACCCAGACCCAGGCTCTTGGTAGGCGGTGTCTGACGACCGGTTGGGGTTAGATTGAAGAGTGGCAACAACAGCCACAAAAAAAAGTAGTTTGTAGAAGTTCTTTGTAGTAGTTCATGGCATAGCAGGGCACTGTGGGCATTACAAGGCCCAGCAGGACGTGGCAGGGGACAGCACAGCATAGCAGGACGTAACATGGCATCGCAGGACGTGTAGCGGGACCATGGCGACAGCTGCTAACATGATTTTGGAGCCTCCCTGATCCAAGGAGACATGCTGGGCAAAAAGAACATAAGGACCCCGGGGAATGACTCCCCAGAGCTAGGTTAGTAACAAGCATTTCTGGGACATGGATGCACACAAATGGAAAGATAGAAAGATAGAAGAGAGAGGAGCTCAGTGTGTCAAAGGAAGTCCCCCAGCTGTCTAAAACTATTACAGCGTATCTAAGAAAGACAGAATAAAGAGAGGAGCCTGGCCTCTAGTAGTGGAGATATCTTTCTATGAGATTTATGTCTACAAAGGACAAGGGGGGTGCATTCCTCCCCCCTCTCCCCGCTCATCAGTTCACCACCCCCCTCTCCCCCTCCCTGAGACCCTCACCTCCTACCATCCACACACCCCAGTCATCCTCCACCCACTTCTCCATAACAGATGATCAGGTGAGAAGTCAACTGAAGAAGCTCAAGGCAAGGAAGGCCCCGGCCGGACGGCATCAGCCCAAGTCTCCTCAGGGACTGTGCTGACCAGCTCTGTGGTGTGTTCAGGCACTTATTCAACCTGAGCCTGAGCTGGAGAAGGTCAAGCCCTGTGGAAGACCTCCTGTGTGGTCCCGGTACCAAGTCACCGCGACCCAAGGAGCCAAACCACTCAGGCCTGTTGCCCTGACTTCTCACTGATGAAGACCATGGAGAGGATCATCCTGCGTCACCTGCGACCCCTGGTGGGCACACAGCTGGACCCCTGCAGTTTGTTACCAGCCTGGGATTGGAGTGGACGACGCAGTGATCTACCTGCTGCACAGATCGCTGCTTCACCTGGAGGACAGCGGGAGCACTGTGAGAGTCATGTTCTTCGACTTCTCCAGTGTTTTAACACCATCCAGCCTTCGCTCCTCGAGTGAAGATGGAGAGTGCCGGAGTGGACCAACATCTGGCTGCATGGACTACGGACTACCTCACCAACAGACCACAGTATGTGAGGCTCCATCACTGTGTGTCTGACGTGGTGCACTGCAGCACAGGTGCCCCTCAGGGTACGGTGCTCTCCCCCTTCCTTTTCACCCTCTACACCTCGACTTCACACACAACACCACCCACTGCCACATCCAGAAGTTCTCTGATGACACAGCCGTTGTTGGTGTGTCTCTGAGGGGAACGATCTGGAATACAGGTCGGTTATCAAGGACTTTGTCAGCTGGTGTGAGCTCAACCAGCTTCAGCTTAACACCAGCAAGACAAAAAGGAGATGATAGTCGACTTCAGGAGGAAAAACATCCCCTTCTCACCGGTGAGCATCCAGGGATTGGACATTGATGTAGTGGAGAGCTACAAATTCCTGGGTGTTCACCTAAACAATAAACTGAACTGGACTGATAACACCCAAGCACTCTACAAGAAGGGCCAGAGTCGCCTCCATCTGCTGAGGAGACTCAGGTCCTTTGGAGTGTGTAGGACTCTCCTCAGGACTTCTATGACTCTGTGGTGGCCTCTGCCATCCTCTACGCTGTGGTCTGCTGGAGGGGGGCAGCTCGGACCGGGACAGGAGCAGATCAATAGACGGATCGGAGAGCGAGCTCTGTCCTGGACTGTCTCTGGACCCATAGAGGAAGTAGGGGAGAGGAGGATGTTAGCCAAGCTGACATCCATCATGGACAACACCTCTCACCCCCTACATGACACTGGGGGGTCCCTGAGCAGCTCCTTCAGCAGCAGACTGATACACCCACGGGTAAGAAGGAGAGGTACCGCAGGTCCTTCATCCCGGCCGCTGTCAGACTCTACAACACCTGCACTACCTGATAGTGTTGTAGTTTCTGTTCCTTTTTCTCCCATCTACATCACCACTTTCTGTTTATCTTTAATATTGGTATTTATATATTTATTACAAGTACTTACTTTTCAATATTTATGGTCTCAGGTTAATATAATTTAAATTATGCTACCGACTCTTGCTTCTTTGCTCTAATTACACATCAACTTAACTTAATTTTTACGTCATACACCGCAATATTGTTTCTCTTATCATGGCAACCGCACTTTAAAATTCCTTTGTTTGACGGCATTTTACTTACTCAGTCTACCATATTTTCATTGTCTATTTCTTGCCTGTATTCTTGCCTTGTATTTCTTGCCTGTATTTCTTTCGTGCTTACTTGTTTGTGTGTTATTGTTTGTTTTTCTGTTTTTTGCTGTTGCTGCTATGCTGCTACTTGTAACGACAGAATTTCCCCGTCGTGGGATAAATAAGTATAATCTAATCTAATCTAATCTAATTTAGTTGTGGTGCCCACAGTACTTTTTTCTGTTTGTAGCTTGTCAGGATTACGTTACACTGCATGAACGTGATGTTTATATTCCATGTGTAGGTGTGTTTAGGAGTTGTTCTGAATAAACGGTATATTCAGCTCTCTGTGCATGTTGCAGAGCTCCCGGACTAAGGCAGTGGAACGTGCAGTCTCCTCCACAAGAAGAAGAAATCATCCAAAGCGTAATTACCAAAGGCTTCATGTCTTTGTTTTTGTCTTTATTACAACTACTCCTACTACTCCTACATATTAATTTCAATGTGATGTTGATTGATACTCTCTCATCTTTCTAGTTGATATGTTTATGTTACTGTTTGTCTTTTTATCTTTTTTGTATTAAAGGTGACCTTAACTTCAGGATATTGTGTGCTGCCAGATTCTTGCACGTGTACACTATGTTGTCATAACAGGATTTGTCGTAGTTTTGTGCCAAGATATTATTCAGCTCCACAACTTTGGAAGTCAGATTCAGTGGAAATATTGCAATCTCCTAAAAAAGCCCAAACTCATCCAGAACTGGGCAACTTTAACTTGTGAGGAGCGTTGTATGGAACCATCCACATTATTTTTTGCAATTTTGGTTGATGGAAACCCAAATGTCTGATTTAGAAACTTTTTGAAAATGGGTCAACTTTGACCACGAGACAACAGAAGGGTTAATTATTTTCTTTGGATGGACAACATGTACCTCCAGACAAAAACCTATATTTAGTATATTATAATAAACATAAAATAATTTGAGCCATTTTATATTTTGGGGGTTTAGGATGCAAATGAGTGTTTGCGTTTCCCTGATTTACACATCAAACTATATTACACATGACTGTAGTGCAACTTAACATTTAAACAACAATAGACCAGCTCAACTTAACCAAATTGTCTCAACAGCAACTAACTAATAAAGAAAACCACAACAAGGTCCTGGTTTATACTAAGGCAAACAAGCCCCAACTTGTGAAAACCGGCTCACAGGCCACAATAAAAAGAGGAAGATGCACAGCAACGTGACAATAATAAGTGACATTTATAAATAATGATGCAAACTAGAGCACGATGAGGTGTGATTGTCAGTATCAGTGATGAATGTTGGTGGATGGATGTGATGGAGAATGTGAGGTGCATGTTGTCAGTAGTTAAAAGAGGAGAAACATGTTGGTGCGCAATCGGGAGAATCGGCTTCCTGGTCTCGGGGCAGGCGGGGGTTAAACAGTCTGGGAGGACCGGCCAGGTGATCCAGTCATCTCATCATCGCCTCGCTACACCTGCAAGTTAACAAGACAAACCACAGTACCCATGTAGGACAGGCCCAGGGCCGGCACACCAACAAACAGGACATCATTTTTAGAGCTAGTGTTGTGTATATGCAATAGTTATTAATGATTGTGAAGAATAAATTGCAATTTTCTCACTTCCACAGGGTTTTCTCCCTTAGCCGCCTGTACCCTCCCGATTAACCCACGTGGCTGTGGGGGTGCCTTCTTCCTCCTTCCCAGGCGTTGTGGTGGTTCTCACACCAACATCTGTAGGGGTCTTCACTATTACCATAGCTGGGGCTACTTTGTCCATAGCTGGGGCAGTGGTGACGGGCATCAGGACGTTTCTACTCAACGATGCGCCTGCATGCCGCGTCTCTGGGGCCCACTGCTGCTCCGAGATCCTGTACAACTTAGCCTGGAACCACAAGGGACCAGTTCCCATGTGTGCCACGGGGAGGCGTGTACGAAGGCTGGCAGTGTGAGAGGCTAGTACCGGCAGAGGAGGCGACACACACTCGGCTCCTCTTTCAGCCTGAAAACAAAGGGCTGTACGGGTGGCAGTAGCTGGAAGCAGAGTGGCGAGCAGCATGCAGAATGCAGCATGTAGCATGTATAAACTACAAGCTCTACTACTCCAACACTACTGCACTGACGCATCACACGCCCTGCGAGCAAACGCGAGGAGCAACACACACACACACAACACACACACCACACACACACACACACACAACAAACACACACACACACACACCACACCCACAGACTGCACACACCCAAAACAGACACAGACAGACCAACAGACAGACCCACACACATAAAGACAGACAGACACCAAACGCACACACACAGACACACATGCACACACACAACACACACACACACAAACACAGACAGACACACACACAAACACACACCAGACAGACAGATACCCAGACCTACACGCGCGCACAACACACAGAAAGATACCCAGACCTACACGCGCACACACAAACACACACACACACACACACACACAACACACACACAGACAGATACACACACACAGACAACAGACAGACGGACCAACACATAAAGACCGACACACATACACACAGAGACAGACAGACAGAAATGCACGCACAACACACACACACACACACCCACACACACACACACACACAACACACACACCACACACACACACACAACACACACACACACACAGACAGAACCCACACAATAAAGGCAAACACAAACAGATAGACAGACACACCCACACACATAAAGGCAAACACACACACACACACACACACGCACACGCACACGCACACACACATGCACGCATGCATGCACACCCAAACACACACAGACACAGACAGACCCACACACATAAAGACAGACCCACATACACACAGAGACAGACAGACAGACATGCACGCACACGCACGCACACACACACACACACACACAGACAGACCCACACACATAAAGGCAAACACACACAGATAGACAGACACACCCACACACATAAAGGCAAACACACACACACACACACACGCATGCATGCACACACCCAAACACACACAGACACAGACAGACCCACACACATAAAGACAGACACCCATACGCACACACACACACATAAAGACAGACAGACAGACAGACAGATACCCACACACACATAAAGACCGACACACATACACACACACAGACAGACAGACACATACACACACACACACACAGACAGACAGACAGACAGACCAACAGACAGACCGACAGACACACAGACAGACAGACCAACAGACAGACAGACCCACAGACAGACCAACAGACACACAGACAGACCAACAGACACACAGACAGACCAAGAGACACACAGACAGACCAACAGGCACACAGACAGACCAAGAGACACACAGACAGACCAACAGACAGACAGATACTATACCAGTACAAATACATCTCTTCCTCAGCCAGGCAGAAGCTTTTTGTACCACTTCTTCTTCTTTGGTTTTTCCATTATCTGGCTCTGAAGATCTACCAGCTGGGACCTCAAGGTGCTCTCAGTCCTCTCCCACTCCTGCTCTTTTTCCAGCTGAGTCAGCTTCAGGCTTTCTGTGGCCTGAAGGAGGGATGTCTTGTCCTCCTTCCACTGGTTGAGATTGCTCTCCAGCTGCTGCTCAGTGTTCTTCAGAGCAGCGAGGAGGCAGTCACTCACAAAGCTCTGCTCCTCATTCTGATCCACATAGGAGGCTCTTGATTTGTTGCTCTCCTCTAACAGAGAGGTTTCTCCTGCTGCCATAGGACACGCTCACTCTCCAGCTGATGTTCATATTTTCCTCAAGAGCAGCCATGAGGGGTCTGTTGTTTGTGTCCTGTCTCTCCAGCTGGGCTCTATGGGAAGCCTGG
>NW_022605261.1:0-12989 GCF_008692095.1 Etheostoma spectabile | reverse complement strand
GGGAACTTCCTCATTAATGTCAGTTTGTTTATTCATATTTATCCTTTATTTCTTTCAGAAGCCATATTTGAGCACACGCACATACATGTAGATTCATTACATGTTAGGGGGAGATTAAAAATAGAAAACTGGATCTGTGAATTCTTACAGATAACAACCTGATTCATATCTGCTAATGAGTCAGAATCTTATTAACCTGGAGTCCCAGTGTCTGTCATAATAATAATCATATGTTAGGTTGTAGGCCTATTGGCAGACATCCATTTAAAATGTAGCCATTGCCATATAAAGACGTACCCTCCATGTCCATGAAGTCCTCAGAGTCTCTCTATAATTTGTGTGCTCAGGTAGCTTGCAAAAAATATGTTGTCATTCTAAGGCTACTTTTACTTTTATACTTTAAGTAAATTTCCAAGCCTGTACTTGGTTACTTTTACTTGAGTAAAGAAGTTTAATCAGTACTTTGACTTTTACCAGAGTATTTTTTAACACAAGTATCTGTACTTCTACTTAAGTACGGAAAGTGAGTACTTTTCCCATCTCTGATGGCTTTATCTGAGATCCTCAATTTTAGTTACTGAGTTACTGGCTATGCATACAGCTGCATATGTCCTGTTTCTATATGAAACTATATTCATGTATCTCAATTTGGAATAAACAAAAGAAGAACACATTTTAGGTTCTGATACAGAAATGTATTTTCCTCCTTTCTGTTTATTCTTACAGCCCATGTAAGCTCTGTTTCCATGGTAATTGTCAGTAGGCTTATAGTCAGCTTGTTAACATATTGGGATGTTTGTAATGTCGATGTGAAACGCATTTAATCAGCTCACTCTAAACGGGATAACTCACTGAATGAGCACTTTCTCTGAATATTGCCTGTGTAGCTTATTTACACTAAGTTAATATTAACCCATACACTTCCTGTGAGAACCTGTGCATCCATTGTTGCCATGGCTACAGTAAATACAGTTTTACTATTGTTTACTGAATCACTGCGGGCCAGTGAGCGAGCAGAGATGGTGAGATATGTAATGATTTATTTCCCTGACCCTGGAAGATGTCGACTTACAGCTCAGAGTAAACTCTTTCTAACGCTTAGGTAGTAGGGGGCAGTGTGTGATACATTTATATTTTAGAGTAGCAGATTTAGAGGCAGATTAAGATGTTTTTTCCCTTCTTTGATTATATTTACTGGTGTTTCATGCTGCAAGGATAGTTTGGATGTGTGCATAAAGCTACCCTTTTTTGGATCAAATCCCAACAAAGCCAGTCTCCAGTTCTCACACTGTCTCCGCTAATAATAAAACACAGTGGCATATCCTGCCCACTCTACTGTGGCTGTGCTGTAAAAGGTTGAGGACCTCCGGCCGACTGTGTAGTCAGCCATGCATGGTTCTGCATCTCTTCTCTGTTAAACTGGGTTGAATGTTAGAGGTACCAGGCAGGTTAGAGAGGAGGACACAAGCAGTGCACACACAGGTTCACTATCAATAATAAATGAAATATATATCAGAAATTACCAACTTTTCTTTTCCGTCTTGAGCTACTTTGTCTCCAAAGTCCAGGGAATATATGAATAGATTAAATATCTACTCAGAGTGGTAATTTGTCTTAGAAATGGGTATTAAATCAGAACATCTGAAATAATATACACTATGAAAAGTAGTAACCCAAAATCAACTGGTAGAATACTGTATTTTAAGTGGAAAAGTCTGCATTTTGTTCTCGCAATGACAGTGAATTATGGACCATTGAACGTGAGCAACGCTGCTTTCATTTGCAGTGCTGCTCTCTTTTCCTAAAAAGATAAGATTGAATTTGATGAAGGCCAATAAATGGAAAAGTAAGTAAAGTGGTTTCTAGAGCACATTTAAACACAGCTAATCTGACCAAAGCTTTTTACAAAGAAGCACCAAGGTGCTGTATCAAAAACATGGAAATATAAAACTAATAGAGTCAGTGCACATACATCATTCTGTACAGTGGACGTCAAACATCCAACTAAAGTAACAATCAGTTAAGACATGTTTTCTTTTATTTTTTTAATTTGCTGCTTCCTACAAAGAGTATGTTTTTATTTTGATTCATCTTTCTTCCTGCTCAAGAAAAAAAAAATAATTATTGGTAAAGCTTACAACAACATTTTGGTTTCTCGTGTAAAGAGGTCAACCTTCAATCACAAGATTAGCGTTTGATCAGGCCTCCTCCGCCTCCTCCGGCCACATTGAACTCCAAGTTGCTCCCCAGGCGCTGTATGTGTATGTGTCCACTGCTCCTAATGTTTAGGATGGGTTCAATGCAGGGATTGTGTCAGAGGGCAGAGAGAATTTTACTCATGTACTGCAGTTGTATGTGACAAATAACAATAAAGTTAGTGCTTAGTAAAGTGAGGCATAGAATCATACAACGCATTTTCAGCTTGTAGACCAGTGTGTCAGGACAGGTCGTTGTAATCAGCAAGTAGTGGAGCCCAGGGGGAAACTGAAGCACACTTAATCTTTAATTGCATTAATTGCACCTAATAAATTACAATTACAGGAGAAGCAGTTCGCTCCAGTTTCCTCCTCACCACCCTCTGTGATCAACATTTAAAACCCCTGGATTGGGGGAGCAAAACCTTGGACTCTGCAGAAAAAAAAGTTTGTGTGAGGATGTGCTACAAGGAAATGTGGTTCCTATGGTAATGCGACCTGAAAATATGGAAACAAATATTAAATTATTCTTTGTCTCGATTCTTTGCCCTTCGTCGCTTCTGATCTCCATTTTATGTGTTCTCTCTCTCTCCTGCCTCTCCATCGCAGTCTGTCGCTCTTCTTCTGCTCTCTGTCTGGCACTCAGTAATAGAGGTGATGTGGAGAAGACTCTTAGGTAGGAAGTTGCGTCTAAGGGCTGCAGATTTAGGCTTTAAATGAAAGAAAGCGTGGTAACAAACACATTCACCAATCTGTCAGATGTCAGATTTTGGCAGTCTATAGTGTGTGTGTAGGTGTGTGTGTTTGTTTGTTTATGTTTGGGTATGGTTGGCCGTGCTCTAGGGATGAGTGCAGTGAAGAGGAGTTATTTTACAGCTCTGAGGCAATAAGCAGAACATTTTCTAGAGTGCGCCAAATCATGGTCAGTGTGTGTGTGTATGTGTGTGTGTGTGTGTGTGAGACGAGGCATTAAAGTGTTAGCATTGGAATCATCTGGTGTGGGTGTGTGTGGTGTGTTAGACGTGGCATACATTGTTAGCATTGGAAATGTTGAAAGCTTTACGCTGGGTTTCCACAGGCAGTGTTTTTCAAATGCAAACTTCCAAGCAGAGTTGTTTCACCACAAAATAATGCCGACGGTGTACCAGTTTTGCAGACAATTAGTTGTTGGGGTTGATATATACGTTTTCTATGAGTTTAAATCTGGCCAACACAACTGTTAGGTAGTTTTTTGACTTAGGCACACACTTTTTGTTAAGTTAGATTAACATTATATTACCAGCAACACGCCAGTTTCTACGATGCAACTTTACTACAATTCTACTACACTAAAATCTCACCAGATATATTTGTACAATGAATAGAAATTGTGTACAAAAAACCATTGGCTACGGAGAGCGTGAACATCCGGGCACTTTGCCACTGTCAGCGGAATTTACTCATACTGCTCTTCGTAGGGAATGAGCTGATCACTCCACTCTGCCGTTATCAGCTGCCTGTGGAAATCGGCGGTACACATGTTTTTTTCATTGTTATCTCTCTCACTCTCTCTGTTTTACTGTCCGTCTTTCTATTAATCCACTTGTATTCTCTGTGTCTCTGTCGTTCTCCCCTTTGGGTCATCCAGCTCAACTGCAGGAGCAATCCACTCTGCTCTCAAATGAAAAAATAAGGAGCCTGACAGAAACGTTTTATGGAGGAAAGACACATGTCATCCTCTAATGGCTGAAAGTTTTTCATCTGCTGAAATAAGCCTTACAATGTGTAGTGATGAAATGGACCTCATTGAGCCTAAGAAGTATCTCCAGTTGTTAAAGGAGGGGAATGTGAAGGCGCACCACATATGTGGTCGTAAAGACACACACACACAGACACAGATGTGGTCGGGTTGCATATTGTTCCACTGGTCCGGCACAGTTGAAGTGGCGTCAAACCGAGCATCCAGAACAAAATGAGAAGGACTTGTGCTTTTAATGGCCAGAACAGAGTCCTGTCCTTAGTTTATTGTCCTACTCAGCGTCTTCGTCCTAATGTCTAAGCAATTGCCAGAACTCCATACTGCACTGTCAGATTCTGGCACTTTTAATAGCTTCTTGTTATTTTGTATTTACCTTCTTTGACTAAATTTGCATTTCTAATCAAATTTCAACAAATGTCTGCTCAGAATGGATTTGTGTGTTAAAAACATCAGCTTATTGAAATCGATCAATGTGTAATGTTTGTGCAGTATCAGTGGGGATGCTTATGTCAGTGAATTACCTTTTTTAATGCATTGTGAGTTTAAATTGCAAGTGTTGCAGAAGCCCTACGTTATATCTGCAAAACTATTGTGCAAATATACGCACTCTCTGTTGTTAGTCATTGAGAACTGGTAACTTGCTTTTCGAGAGGCATTAAACCAGCGCTTTAACTGGAATAAGAAGATGCTTAAACTTGAAACCAGCAGCATTTGGTGCACAAATGGCCACAACAAGTAATACATGGGGAAAACAAATAGATAGATAGATCCTTTATTAATTAAATAGGAAATACAGTGCCACATCAGCTTCAAGACAAACATAACACCACATATTCCTCAAAAATCTTCCATACCTAATAAGTTGAAATACAATAAATAAATACTACTACCATAAGTGCATAGTTATTTCGGTGCATTATAAAACCTTATAGCCGCTGGTAAGAAGGACTTCCTGTATCGCTCAGACTTGCACATTGGTGCAATCAATCTCTGACTGAAGGTGCTGCTGTTAATCAGGTTGTGGAGTGGGTGTGCTTGGTTGGATTAGTGCTCCCAGTTTGTTAAATGTTCTGACATCTGCCACCTGCTGGACCGTCTGTAGTTCAACCCCGACCACCGAGCCGGCCGTCTTGATCAGCCTGTCCAATCTGTTTCTGTCTGCCGCGCGGACTTCCCCCTGAATAAAATATCATTGTTTACTCTATGAAACGATGATACATGGCAAAGAAAGGCGCAACATCCGCTTGAATCAGAGAATATTGGAATTGTTTCACCATTTCTGCTTGAAAAATGACATTATTTTTCTGATGATCAATACTTAATTGACTAATTATTTTCAGCTCCATTGGACCATACAATATTTCCCTTGATTTTCTATCAGATTTCTGTTGACTTCTTTTCACTTAATAAGCCGAAAAAAGACATTAAATATTATCAAACTTTCCATTAAACCACTAGGGTTTACATATATTCACGGCTCTGCAGTACAACAAGTGAGCAGATTTGTGATGACATGATTATGTGTGAAAAAGAAAGCAAAATGGCTGGAGACAAAGTAAGCTCGGCATTAGCATGAGCAACACATTGGACTTTCTGTCCCTTATTTTGAAAAGTAATTTCACATAAAAGCATTGGCTGACAGCCAAACATGTAGCTAATACTAATTTGCTGTATAATGTCCCACAGTTATTATCTCCAGCAGTAACACAGCACAGAAGGGAGGTAGAAAAACACTGGAAGGGGGGCTTATATAATAGTTAGCCGTGAAGGTAATGTGCCCGGCCTTTAGAGGCTGTAGGCTGCTAGTGAATCAGGTGAGCTCATAGAGAAAGCTGCCAAAACTCACCGCTCACACATGGATACACACTCATATGCATGGCCACCCACACACACTGCCAGATGCATGCCGGCTCATATGGAGGGCTTGCATAGATAAAGACAAAATGTGCACACATATAGAGCTGTACATGCATTCTTGACAACATACAGATTTTTCAAGCAGAATGTCAAACTAATTTAGTGTGCAGGTGTCGGTTTTGTGTGGCTTTAATACCTGAAATGTTTTTTTTAACTTATGGTTCCATATGTTGTGCATTTCAAGACTTTTAGGTATGTTAAAATCTCTGGCTTTACATGCATGTTAATTTGCATATACATGTGTAAGCAGATATGTTTGTGTGTGTGGGCATGTGTTTGCGCGCAGCTCATGCCTTGGTTTGGGTCCAGATGTCCATATGCTGCCAGGAGGGCAGGGCATATGGCCATCTGGTGGAAGATAGAATACAAACAATAGGCTTTGACCTTTCTATTATGGAAACTGCAATACATTGTTACCTGCATGTCATTCCATTGCTTAAGAAATAAGATAAAGAAATTTAGATAATTTGCAAAGAATTTAAAAGTAGTCATCCAGGACAGATGCTCCTGGGAGACTTGTGTAATACAGTGATGTATAGCCCTGTAATCTTCAAGACAGACCACATAATACAAGTCAAGAAGCACTTCTGGCATTACTGTCATGTCAGTCTCTTAAAGCCCGTTTGACGTCCCGGTGTTTGTCACAGCGTTTTCACTGAAGGCAGAAGGTCTTGCAGAACTATAGAAACCCGGCGCATGCACTTGCAATGACTTTGCGTGCGTTTGCTGCATTTATTTCTTTATGTACAGTAAGTACTGTATTTGTACCATTTGTTTGCAGTTAATTCAAAAATAAACTTTGTGCTGCCCCTGGATACATTTCCTAAAAAAAGACCAAATATTTCAAATATCTGCTTTACACATATTCTTCATTAATTATGATTTGATATTTCTCTTCTCTGTCTGTCATTAATTTGTTTAATTCAGTCTCTTTCTTGCATTCATCCCTCAAGTGTTGATATCATACTTCCCCAAGTAAAGTAATACAATGCATTGTAGTAACAGTTCTCCATGCTAATTAACATTCTTATGTTCCCTATGCATAACTCCTTGGCCACCCAGTGCTTGGATGTGTGGTCACACATGGCTGATTTAAAATGTGCATCTGTCCACTTTGGTGCTACAGTATATTGTTTAGATATGCAGTTGATTGGGCTGCATAAAGTTACGTCTTTAGTTTTGGATAGCTTTATCTCAGTGTCATTGTGTTGTCTTAGAGTTTAATATCTAATCCTAAATTACATCTGCTAATACAGTCAAACTCTTTGTCTAGTCCTCTCCTTCCCTCCCAGCCACTGGCTCCGTCTCTGCCACATACAGTATTTGCCCGTGCAAACCGGAAAGCAGTGATGCAGTCAGCACGACTGATCTATAAAACACACTGAAGCCCTAAAAATGATACGGTGGGGTGAGCACTCCAGGTCTCTGAGGAGACATGAACCTCCAACACTTGACCAGAGCACTGAAACACTGCCACACAGTAACTGAACAAATAAAGGAGCTCGTTTTGTCAATAGATTAAGAATTGACTGGCCTTTGTGCAATTTGTTAGGAGGATAAATGATCCTTAGGAAGTTGACAGGATTAATAGATGATACATTTGGAGAGGGGCTTACAGTTTGTATGCATGTGAGGAGATAACTCATATGTAATGGATTATACTTGAATTATTTGACATGTTGGTGATGTGTTTTTGCATGCAGAGGCGGGAAGCGGAGAGAAAATAGGGTAAAGAGATGGGAAACGAGAGGGAGGTGATCTTTTTATCCCCTCTCCCTTGACCATATGGAGCGTGAGACTAGTTGAGGGAAAGGAGGAGGAGAGAGACGGTGGGAGGAGGAGGAAAGACTGAAAATAAAGAGGAAACATTTATAGAAAAATGTAAACACGGTCGCTAAAATGCAGACAAAAGACTAAAACACTCCACCTTCCTGTCCTCAACTCTTCTCTCTTTCTCTGTGGACACTTCTCTGGAATCACACGGACTGCGGTCGGTTACTAAGCAACCAGAATCCTGTCGAAACTGTGTCAGAGACACCGATAGAGAATACATGCTGAATACCATGCATGATAAAAGTGGCCTCCTAATGCTGTAATCAGGCTGTTTATGTCCGACAGTCTTCTACAGTACGCATGTTGTCAGAATTAAGATACATAACAATATAATGTACACAGTGCCGACAAACAATCCATTTAAAACACATCGTTTGTGCAACAATTTTCATTCTGTCAATAGCTTCTATCAAAGGAATTTGTCTCAATACTCTCGGACTTCCCTACCCTGTCTATGGCACCCCAAACCCATTGGTTCCTACTGAAGACTGAAAACATTAACTCTGATTATTTCATACAGTAGTGTATAAGTAATTTTCTATGAACAAACAATGCCAATGTTGTATTTGTATTTCAATTGCAGCCACTCATTGATGTGTTTTTAATAGTTTTGGTGCAAAGGTGGAGCTCTATGGGACAGTCAGGCCTTGGCTACACTGACAGAGTTACTTAGTAAAATGTAGTTAGTTTTGGTCTGGTCTTAGTTTTGTTTATGATACGAAAAATGTAGAATATCGCCAGGGTTACCTTTAAGAGAGAGGTGATATAAACATATTTGTGTGGTACTGCACTGTTTGTGTGTGAGTGTTTGTGGTACTGCACTAATGTTTTTGTGTGAGTGTTTGTGGTACTGCACTAATGTTTGTGTGTGAGTGTTTGTGGTACTGTGCTAATGTTTTTGTGTGAGTGTTTGTGGTACTGCGCTAATGTTTGTGTGTGAGTGTTTGTGGTACTGCGCTAATGTTTGTGTGTGAGTGTTTGTGGTACTGCGCTAATGTTTGTGTGTGAGTATCTGTGGTACTGCACTAATGTTTTATGTGAGTGTTTGTGGTACTTCGCTAATGTTTGTGTGTGAGTGTTTGTGGTACTGTGCTAATGTTTTTGTGTGAGTGTCTGTGGTACTGCGCTAATGTTTGTGTGTGAGTGTTTGTGGTACTGCGCCAATGTTTGTGTGTGAGTATCTGTGGTACTGCACTAATGTTTGTGTGAGAGTGTTTGTGGTACTGCGCTAATGTTTGTGTGTGAATGTTTGTGGTACTGTGCTAATATTTGTGTGTGAGTGTCTGTGGTACTGCACTAATGTTTGTGTGTGAGTATCTGTGGTACTGTGCTAATGTTTGTGTGTGTAAGTGTTTGTGGTACTGCACTAATGTTTGTGTGTGAGTATCTGTGGTACTGCGCTAATGTTTTTGTGTGTTTGTGGTACTGCGCTAATGTTTGTGTGTGAGTGTTTGTGGTACTGCGCTAATGTTTGTGTGTGAGTGTTTGTGGTACTGCGCTAATGTTTGTGTGTAAGTGTATGTGGTACTGCGCTAATTCAGGTAGAGGGGCCAATACCTCAAGGTCAAACCATTTCAGCATGTGAGGTAACCCAACCCCCACCCCGAGTGTGAGTTAAGAGATTTAAGGCTCCACCAATGCAGCTGCTCTATTTAGGTCTCTCTGTATCTCTGTCCCTCCTCCCCGATGCACTGACAGGACAGATGCCGTAGGAAAGAGAGTCTCACCTTGGGAGCCTTGTGTTCAGGGTGTGTTCTATGTCAGGAATGTTTCAGTCCAGGACATCATCTGCACGTTGCGCGCGCAGAACAGAAATGCTGAAATGGACCTCAGTGAGGAAACAGAATAGCATCTAATATGATTGATACTGGTAGTTGATGTAAAGTTGCCCTGAAAAACGTTTTACCATGGCAAAATGTGGCATCAACATAGAAGATTAAAAATGCAATGGAATTAAGTGGGAGATAAAAGCGCATGCAGCAGAGAGACTATAATGGAAAGACAGAGGAATCTGGTGTGTATCTGCGTCACTGCTGCCTTAGCCTTCTCTCCAGGGGGTTGGAGGAGGGATGGAGGGATGCAGGGATTGAGAGATGAAAGAGGGAATGAGGAGGAGCGAGTTCAGGGACAGGCTGATTTATGAGTTTCTGTTTCTGAATCATGCCGTCTTCAGGGACCTCACTGAGATGAGCCAATCTGGAGTTTACACACGCACAAACACACACACGCAGCGTGACACATTAGACAATTAGTCATTCTGTTGGCAAAGTCCTAAAGTAGTGATCACAGTAGGGGGGGAGTTGTGTGAGTGAGTGAGGTAATGGTAGAGAGAGTGTGTGTGCGCATCAGTTTTCTGTGGCAGATGGTGAAATAAATGAACAATCATCCAATCCAAACACGGCTTGGAATCTGGATTGGAAGGACTTCACTGCCACATCGATAGAGTGAGACAGATGACTAGCAGGCGAAGAGGAGAGAGAACAGGGATGGAGAAAAACGGAGGAGTTAGGAGAGAGATGAGAGGGAAAAAAGGGAGCAGAAGACCAACGTGATAGGGGAAGAAAAGCAGATTTTAGATTTTGGTTGGAGCAAAGACTCACAGCAAAGTTTTGAGATGAGCAGCAGAGGGTAAAAAAGGAGAGCAGAGGGGGACAGAGCTCATTAAAAGTGAATAGAGTGATGGAGGAAGGAGGGACAAGCGCCCCGGATGGTCTGTACGCCGAGGCCAGCAGTTGGAGAAGCTCTGAACCCAGCAGTGCTCTTGATGGCTTCTACTTGGTTGAAGCACAAAAGAGATACCTCTGAGATTCGCTCCCCAACAAATGAGTCAAAGCTGTTGAACAGTGCCTATAAGTGGTACATGATACTACAAATACAGACATTTAATACAGACAATCAAGATTTACAAATTGTTTGAAGATTCTTCTGAAATTATACATGTAATAAAATGACTTGAATACTTTACAAGTAGTATGGTGCATTCTCCAAAATGTGATTATAAATATTAACTAGAGTAAAAAGTCATTTATCCAGGGGTTCAGGTTTGCAATAGCAATTTCAAATTGCCTAATGTGCTTTAGCAATTATGTTTTTCAGGATAAATAATTCTTACATAGTTTTGGATTAACATATAGAGAAAACACTTATATTGAACGCATTTGCACACTTTTCACTGCAAGCACAAATGCTATACTGAACTTATCTGCAGAGATAAGTGTATTTTCCTTTTAACAAAAAAAGACAAAACCAAAGCATGATTTATGTGGTTTAGACAGCTAAAAACACTGAGTAAGGTTAGGGAAGAGGGTGAATCAAGGATCAAGAAGTCAATGCTAATTTGTAGCAGGAGACAGGGTTATTTTGTAGAAATATGTTATAATTTTACAAAAAAATATGATCATTCCTAAAGTGAACTTAAAGTGTTTATTAGCCCAACCCTATCAGCAAGTGTGTGTGTGTGTGTGTGTGTGTGTGTGTGTGTCTGTGTGTGTGGCGTGCATGTTGACAAACACACACACACACACCACACACACACACACATACTCACAGTGCTGCCTTGCTGATGAATAGTGGGAGTGATTAGGTTATTTACATCTATAGGATTGAGTTTACTCCCCTTTAAGGAAAGAGGGATGGACTGAAGCATGACAATCTAGGAAGGGGGTATTCAGAAAAATGGATTGCAAAAGTGAATGGAAGCATATTATTTGGAGGGGGATGATAAGATAAAGAGAGGTAGGTGAAAGGCTAGAGGAGAGATGGGGGGGGGGGCGGTAATGCAAAGAAATGAAGGTGGCAGTCCAGGGAAAGTAGAGTGGAAAGGGTGAAGGTGAGTGTCAAGGACCTGAGGAAGGAGGGAGAAGAAATTAAAAATGGATGTCAGGAGGAGGGGGATAGGGGAGGAAAAGGGGGAGGGAATTAACCTATTTCAGTGGGGTTGAGGTTAATATTCTGTTGGAGCCTACATGCTTTTATTTAAGTTTGAGTGGATTAATGGAATGTGTACTATATATGAACAGTGATATATTATATATATATCTATATTATATATATATATATATATATATATTGCTGTTAACATAATGGATGTAGCTTAATGAGCATGATAATTGTGTTTAAATTAATCTATTCTATTATTCTTTGCTGTTAAACTTTACTTTATGATTAGTTGTTCTTTAAACCCTATATTTGTACACACATTGTCGCTCACATTTTAGTGAGGTGTTATTGCTACCTAGCTAACTACACCACATGGCACATTTCACACTGAGAGCACTACTGAACGATCCAAGCGCACGGCGTGAAGTGCATGCCTAGGCACATTTTAATAAGTGCTGTTTAATAATGAAATGGGGCAATATTAACTTTAGACCAGGTTTTGTTGGTCAATGGGCGATCACTTCCCAATGCCTCAAGATAGCAAGTACGCCACGAATTCACCTGAATATACCTCTGTAAGACCAGCACGCCCATGGACGCAAAGATGGGCGCAGGGGCATTTGCTATTAAATGACGTGGGCGCAGGACGGGACATTTAAGAACTGCGTCAGGTCCTAAATAGTAAAGACACTTGCGTCAGGCTTGCGCCGCGCTGCGCCAGGTGCAAGATAAGGCCCTGTATGTATTTGACAAACATGAATGCTATTTATCGGCCAAATTAATAATATGATATATACTTATGCTATGGTAAAGGTTTGTCTCTATGTGCATGCTTATGATTGGTAAATACAGCCTGCGCAGATAACGTTGACTTCTTGTCATTTCCATAAATTCCTAGAAAAGTTTCAAACTTAAATATTTCTGGAATTTTGCAACCTTTACCACATTAAGTGGATTACATTAATCTCTGTTAACATTCTGGATAGACATAAAGGAGTCAGGCACAGTCGCATTGATGAATTATTGTTGAGCATGTATGCAAGTAAACTGTGGAGAGCACCCAAGGAATGAATTGGTCATATGTCAAATAAACTTTTGTACCAGCAACTACAGGAAGTAAACAGTTGAAGCTTGTTTTGGTTAAATGTAAATGTTACCCATTTCTACATTCTCGCATTTACTACAATAATGATGTGAATGCGGTTGTCGCTCACCCCCGTCTTCTTCTCTGCTTTCTTTTCCCATTTATCATACTGTTATCAACAATGTTGCTCTGAGAGCTCCATTACCCCCAAACCACTTTCAGAAGGCAGTACAGTGTTGCGGACAAGTCTGTTTCAAAAACTCTCTAACTTTGTGTGTGGGATGCATAGATATGCTTCCCCCAAGCCACTGTCTCCATGGCAGAGTTAAGTGCTATGTGACTG
>NW_022605260.1:0-22079 GCF_008692095.1 Etheostoma spectabile | reverse complement strand
GGGAATCCAAAACACAGGAAAATCCAAAAAACAAGGGTAAGAAGTCCAAACCAGGTCCAGGGGAGATAAAGGTCCAAAAGACAGGAAAACACGCAGGAACACTCACAGGGAATGCAGGCAGAACAGCTGGAACGTAGACACAGACTCTTCACAAGACACAAGGATCTAACAAGAGGCAAAGGGAACACAGGGGTTAAATACATGAGGTAATGAGGTAACGGGGAACAGGTGAGACATCAGGTGGATCACATTAGGGCGGGGCTGGACAATCAGACAAACAAAGTGAAGCTAGACAAGACAAGGCAAGACACGACAGGAAGCTGACTACCAAAATAAAGCAGAAAGCATGACAAACACACACAGGGAAACATAAGACAGAATCTATGACACCAGACTAGGGAGAAAACCGGGACAAAAACACAGGGAAGGCCAAATGGGAAAATAACCCCAAACAAAAACCCCAACCCACAACACTTAACAGTTGGAATACATTTTAGAGATGCATGAAGGAGAGTTAAACATGCCTTTAACAGCCTGATAAAACATCAATATAGCTTTACTTTTAAGCCCTTAATTTTAAAACTGTGCATCAGAATGCTCTGAAATTACCTGAGAGACACAATGGATAGGTGATGTCTCCTCCAGACTTGGAGTGAAGCTGGAATAACGTCAGGATTCCTTTTTAAAGTAGTCTGAAAAAGAGAAAGATATGCCTTTACTAGCCTAAAAAAGTGTCAATATAGCCTTGGTTTTAAGGCCTTAATTTTAAAATCGTACATCAGAATGCTCTGAAATTACCTGAGAGACACAGTGGATAGGTGATGTCTCCTCCAGACTTGGAATGAAGCTGGAATAAAGTTAGGATTCCTTTTTAGAGTAGCCTGAAAAAGAGAAAGATATGCCTTTCATACCTTAAAAAAGGTTCAATATAGCCTTGTTTTTAAGGCCTTAATTTTAAAATCGTACATCAGAATGCTCTGAAATTACCTGAGAGACACAGTGGATAGGTGATGTCTCCTCCAGACTTGGAATGAAGCTGGAATAACGTCAGGATTCCTTTGTAGAGTAGCCTGAAAAAGAAAAGAATATGCCTTTACTAGCCTGAAAAAGTGTCAATATAGCCTGGTTTAAAGGCCTTAATTTAAAATCGTACATCAGAATGCTCTGAAATTACTGAGAGACACAGTGGATAGGTGATGTCTCCTCCAGACTTGGAATGAAGCTGGAATAACGTCAGGATTCCTTTGTAGAGTAGCCTGAAAAAGAGAAGAATATGCCTTTACTAGCCTGAAAAAGTGTCAATATAGCCTTGGTTTTAAGGCCTTAATTTTAAAATCGTACATCAGAATGCTCTGAAATTACCTGAGAGACACAATGGATAGGTGATGTCTCCTCCAGACTTGGAATGATGCTGAAATAACGTCAGGATTCCTTTGTAGAGTAGCCTGAAAAAGAGAAGAATGTGCGTTTACTAGCCTGAAAAAGTGTCAACAAAGCCTTGGTTTTAAGGCCTTAATTTTAAAATCGTACATCAGAATGCTCTGAAATTACCTGAGAGACACAGTGGATAGGTGATATCTCCTCCAGACTTGGAATGAAGCTGGAATAACGTCAGGATTCCTTTTTAGCGTAGCCTGAAAAAGAGAAGAATATGCCTTTACTAGCATGAAATAACTAGCTGAGTGACCCAATAAATATGTAGAGTCTAACCCATAGTAGTAATAATCCTGCCTTAACAGTTGGAATACATTTTAGAGATGCATGAAGGAGAGTTAAACATGCCTTTAACAGCCTGATAAAACATCAATATAGCTTTACTTTTAAGCCCTTAATTTTAAAACTGTGCATCAGAATGCTCTGAAATTACCTGAGAGACACAATGGATAGGTGATGTCTCCTCCAGACTTGGAGTGAAAATGGAATAACGTCAGGATTCCTTTTTAAAGTAGTCTGAAAAAGAGAAAGATATGCCTTTACTAGCCTAAAAAAGTGTCATTAGCCTTGGTTTAAGGCCTTAATTTTAAATCGTACATCAGAATGCTCTGAAATTACCTGAGAGACACAGTGGATAGGTGATGTCTCCTCCAGACTTGGAACGAAGCTGGAATAAAGTTAGGATTCCTGTTAGAGTAGCCTGAAAAGAGAAAGATATGCCTTTCATACCTTAAAAAAGTTCAATATAGCCTTGTTTTTAAGGCCTTAATTTTAAAATCGTACATCAGAATGCTCCGAAATTACCTGAGAGACACAGTGGATAGGTGATGTCTCCTCCAGACTGGAATGAAGCTGGAATAACGTCAGGATTCCTTTGTAGAGTAGCCTGAAAAAGAGAAAGAATATGCCTTTACTAGCCTGAAAAAGTGTCAATATAGCCTTGGTTTAAGGCCTTAATTTTAAAATCGTACATCAGAATGCTCTGAAATTACCTGAGAGACACAGTGGATAGGTGATGTCTCCTCCCAGGGAACGATGCTGGAATAACGTCAGGATCCTTTGTAGAGTAGCCTGAAAAAGAGAAGGATATGCCTTTACTACCTTAAAAAGTGTCAATATAGCCTTGGTTTTAAGGCCTTAATTTTAAAATCGTACATCAGAATGCTCTGAAATTACCTGAGAGACACAGTGGATAGGTGATGTCTCCTCCAGACTTGGAATGAAGCTGGAATAACGTCAGGATTCCTTTTAGAGTACCTGAAAAAGAGAAGAATATGCCTTTACTAGCCTGAAAAAGTGTCAATATAGCCTTGGTTTTTAGGCCTTAATTTTAAAATCGTACATCAGAATGCTCTGAAATTACCTGAGAGACACAATGGATAGGTGATGTCCCCTCCAGACTTGGAATTAAGCTGGAATAACGTCAGGATTCCTTTGTAGAGTAGCCTGAAAAAGAGAAGAATATGCCTTTACTAGCCTGAAAAAGTGTCAATATAGCCTTGGTTTTAAGGCCTTAATTTTAAAATCGTACATCAGAATGCTCAGAAATTACCTGAGACACACAATGGATAGGTGATGTCTCCTCCAGACTTGGAATGAAGCTGGAATAACGTCAGGATTCCTTTGTAGAGTAGCCTGAAAAAGAGAAGAATGTGCGTTTACTAGCCTGAAAAAGTGTCAACAAAGTCTTGGTTTGTAAGGCCTTAATTTTAAAATTGTACATCAGAATGCTCTGAAATTACCTGAGAGACACAATGGATAGGTGATGTCTCCTCCAGACTTGGAATGAAGCTGGAATAACGTCAGGATTCCTTTGTAGAGTAGCCTGAAAAAGAGAAGAATGTGCGTTTACTAGCCTGAAAAAGTGTCAACAAAGTCTTGGTTTGTAAGGCCTTAATTTTAAAATTGTACATCAGAATGCTCTGAAATTACCTGAGAGACACAATGGATAGGTGATGTCTCCTCCAGACTTGGAATGAAGCTGGAATAACGTCAGGATTCCTTTGTAGAGTAGCCTGAAAAAGAGAAAGATATGCCTTTACTAGCCTTAAAAAGTGTCAATATATCCTTGGTTTTAAGGCCTTAATTTTAAAATCGTACATCAGAATGCTCTGAAATTACCTGAGAGACACAGTGGATAGGTGATGTCTCCTCCAGACTTGGAATGAAGCTGGAATAACGTCAGGATTCCTTTTTAGCGTAGCCTGAAAAAGAGAAGAATATGCCTTTACTAGCATGAAATAACTAGCTGAGTGACCCAATAAATATGTAGAGTCTAACCCATAGTAGGAATAATCCTGCCTTAACCCTTGTATTGTCCTTTGTGTCACAGGGACATGGTTAGCTTATGTGACCTTTTGTACTAGCCAGCCGTTCTGCTTCGGGATCCCGAGACACCACTTTCATTCCATGTCAAATACCATCGTGGCCTCATCCTTTGGGTCTCAGAGACCCCGCTGTTTTATGTTCCATGGCATTATACGTATGTCCCACAACTGCCGTGGCGCCCCTATCCTCCGGGGTCCGGGGACCGAAAGGACAACGCCATGGGTCCAGGGACCCGAAGGACAATGTCATGAGTCCCAGGAACCCAAAAGACAATGTCATGAGTCCCAGGGACCCAAAGGACAATGCCATGGGTCCCAGGGACCCGTAGGACAACGTCAAGGGTCCTGTGACCCAAAAGGACAACGCCAAGGGTCCTGGGGACCCGAAAGGACAATGCCCTGGTCCCTGGGACCCAAAGGATAACATCAAAGGGTCTTCGGGTCCCAGGGACCCGTGGAACCAGTAGGACGATGCCATGGGTCCCAGGGACCCCCCATCCTCGGGGTCCGGGACCCATCCTTGTTCGATGTCATCTTTCTCCTACCTTGAGGCCTCAACCTCGCCATTCGGGTCCCTGGGACCCAGGGTTGTGTGTGTGTGTGTGTGTGTGTGTGTGTCTGTGGTGTGTGTGTGTGTCTGTGTGTGTGGGTCTATGTGTGTGTCTGTGTTGTGTGTGTGTGTGTGGTGTGTGTGTGTGTGTGTGGTGTGTGTGTGTGGTGTGTGTGTGTGTGTGTTCCAAACAGATTCAAGGTTTGTTCGGGGCCCGTCCACACGGGCCAAGAGGCTACGGGCGAACACACTCGGCACAGTAGTAGGCCCGCGTGCAGCTTCCACAGATGTATCTCTTGCAGCACCACAAACGATGTGTGATTTGCGGTCCTTTCTCTCCGGACAGAGCTGAACCGCTTCCTTTTGCTTTGCACCCTCGATGTGTCCGGTTCAGAATCCCCATGCTCCTCTAGGCCCTTGTGACTGTGCCACCGCCGCCGCTGTCGCCATCGCCACCACCACCACCACCAGCACAGGACCTGCTCGCCGTGACGACGGCTTTGACAAGCGCGGCTGACGCCTCTGTGCGAGGCAGACGCCTCCGTCTCTCGATGAGCGGATTCACAAGTGCCCTTCCCAACTGCTCGAGGAACGCCTCCTCTTGTTGAGCTTGCAGCGCATCCACTCGGGCCTGAGCTCTCGCCACAGCACAAAGGCGTTGTAGGCGGACACGTCGAGGATGTTGTGGAAGACAGCAAGGGGCCAGCGCGCTGTCTTCCTGCGGCAGCTGTACGTGCCCACAAGCTTGTCCAGGTTGTCCACCCCGCCCTTGGTGTGGTTGTAGTGGAGGATAATGTGGGTTTGGCTTGCCTGCCGGCGCCGACGCCCGCATCCCCCGTGTGCAGCGTGCTCAGCAGCACCACGTTCCTGTGCTTCTTGGGCACGTAGGACACCAGAGTGGCGACGGGCGTGAAGGCAAACTTGGACAAGAAGACCGCACGGTCCTTGGTGGCGAGCAACGCCCCCGGCAGCTCGGGCTGTTTTTGCGCATCGTGCCCACCACGGTGAGGCGCCGCTCGGAGAGCAGCCGCTGGGCCAGCGCGTAGGAGGTGAAAAGTTGTCGCACGTCACGTTACGTGGGCCCCTCAGGCCCTCGGTCACGTCCAGCAACACGCGGGAGCCCAGATTCTTCTCGGGCGTGCCGCTCACCGACTTGCCCGTGTAGAGCTGCATGTGCCACGCGTAGCTGGAGCCGGCGTCGCAGGCCCACCACGACTTGAGTCCGTACCGGGCTGGCTTGCTGGGCATGTACTGGCGGAAGGCGCAGCGACCTTGTGAAAGTGGCGTGTCCAAACAAGAAGATGGAACACGATGGATAGAGATGGAAGACAAAATTTAACACATACACACACACACACACCACACACCACACACACACACACACACACACACACACACACAAAGAAAGGACAGTGTACGGCAGAGGTACAAAAAACAACAACCAAGCAAAAAAAATAAATAAAAATACAACACCTCGAAAGGGCACCAGCTGCTCGTCCACCGTCACGTCGGCGCCGGGTTGTAGAGGCGAGGCAGCTGCCGCGTCCACTCGTCCCACCCTCGTACGGCCGCCAGTTTGTCCGAGGCTCGGCGGGCAGCTCTTGACTCGCGGTCGTCGAATCGCAACAGTCTAGAGTACGCGTGGAACTGCTTAATTGGCATCGTGGTGCGGAAAATGGCCCTGCCACTCTCCTCGTGCCACAGGCTCTCCAAGGCCTCGTTGCGGACCGGTACACGCCCGCGAGGAGCAGCAGCCCGAGGTAGTCTCGCAGGTCCGTGAACGCCATCGCTTTCCACTTGCCGCCTGTGGCACATCTCCTTTGACCCTCGAGGTTTGTGGCGGCCACAACCATGTCTTTGATTTGCCGCGTGACAAACAGGCCAAATGCAGACACTATGTCGTGGACGTGTTCCGCGGCGTACTCTGTGGGTCCCGGCGCTGTAGTAGCAGCAGCGTGGCGGCGTCTGCGGCGGCGGACGCAGCAGCAGTAGCAGCGTCTGTCGTGTCCTTTCTGGGTCGGGTTTGTCCTCTTCGGTGGCGTGGCAGTGAGTTCTTGGGACACTGGGATGACACGTTTTCGAGGACCATTTGATTTTGCCATCTTTTGACACAAATGTTTCCTCATCTGCTCGTCCTCCTCTTGCCCCTCGTACCCACTACCCTTCTTCTTCTCTTCTTCTTCTTCTTCTCGTCTTCTTCTACATCTACTTCTTCATCTTCGTCTTCTTCTTCGTCCCTTGCATGTCACCCTCTTCTTCTTTCTTCTTCTTCTTCTTCTTCTTCTTCTTCTTCTTCTTCTTCTCTTCATTCACCTGTTCTTCCTCCTTGGTCTTGAACTTCAACGTCCACTTGGCCTTGGTCATCATCTTTGTTGTGTCGTCGTCATCGTAGCAGCAGTAGTCTTTTTCTCTGCTGTGGTCGTGTGTACGTTGGTCCTCTTGTGGTTTTTCTCCGTTTTGTACCTTGGCTTCAGCGGGGACATTGCGAGCGGCACCGCACCGCTCAAGAGAATCCGATGCAGCTTCAACTCCAGTGTCAAACGACGGGCCATGCTGCAGCTTCTGCCCCGGCTGTGCCAACGTGCCCCGTGCAAAAGTGCACAGGTCCGAAACAAGATGACGTGAAAAAGAAAATGACAAGAACAAGAAGACAAGACAAATGTGTCTAAAGTGTCTATTGTTTGTATATTGTGTGTTTGTGTGTGTGTGTGCGTGAGTAATAAAAATAATTAGTAGACTAATGTCAAACAAATGCCCTTGTTTCTCTATTTTTTTACCTCCCTTTCCACTCGACCTGAAGGACAATGCCCTGGGTCCCAGGGACCCGAAGGACAACGTCAAGGGTCCCAGGGACCCGAAGGACAACGTCAAGGGTCCCAGGGACCCGTAGGATAACATCAAGGGTCCCTGTGACCCAAAAGGACAATGCCATGGGTCCCAGGGACCCAAAGGACAACGTCAAGGGTCCCGGGACCCGTAGGACAACATCAAGGGTCCCTGTGACCCAAAAGGACAATGTCCAGGGTCCCTGCGACCCAAAAGGACAATGTCATGGGTCCCGGGGACCCGAAGGACAGCGTCAAGGGTCACTGGAAACCGTAGGACAACGTCAAGGGTCCTGGTGACCCAAAAGGACAATGTCAAGGGTCCAGGGACCCGAAGGACAATTCCACGGGTCCCAGGGACCGAAGGACAATTCCACGGGTCCCGGGACCGAAGGACAACACAAGGGCTAGAGGAACCTGGTCCAGAGGCGTGGCCACACATTTCATTCTCCTGCACAGCTGCAATCCATCTCCATCATTCCATCTCCATCATGCCGTCTCCACAGTATATAAACCCGGGCTGACCACCTCTTCAGCGCCAGTTTGTTACTAAACCTAAGTGGTAACTAGGCCAGTCATCAGTGCACGTTGCTCTCAAGCCTTGCCGTTGACTAACCTTGTTTGTTTTCGTCACAGTTTCCGTGTTCCGCCGTGGGCGTATGCAGCTTCCTCAGACCCGCTCCGTTGTTGCTCTCATCCACACCTCCACCACCACCTGTGCCTCATCTGTGTTTTTGTTGGATTAAACCTTTTCTTTACCTTGTTTATCCGCGCTTGTGTGTTTTCTGTGTGTGGGTCAACCTACCCTCAACACAAACAGAGTACCTCGCCATGGACAAGATGCTCAAGCAAAAAAGAGCCAGCTACATACAGGCCAGTGACATAGGCAGATTGAACCATGTGGCCGAGTTCTCTTTCACCATGGGATGATGACACAAGAACAGGTGGACTCTGTTCATTCTATTAGATCCCTCAGAACAGGGCTAGGACAATGATCGATGTAGCGAGGAAGAACGGGTCCGTCGTGTGTGAAACGTTTATGGACGCTGGGAAAACTACCACGGTGGAACCGCTGCGGCTGCACCGAGGTAGCTCACGACGTACTCGCAATGTTGGATGAGTTGACCACCAAAGATATTAGCAGGCTCAAGTTTGTCATGCTTGACATACACGTCTACGATCAACGACCTGTCAGTCGTGCCACTTTGGATTCACTGACTCATAGAACCAGATAGCAGACGCTATCGTGCAGCGCTACAAAGACAAAGCGCGAGCGGTCTTGCTCATCCTGCTGGAGCGCATAAGTCGCAACGATCTGGTGGAAAGGCTTCGCAGCGGCGCCCATGGCCAAATGACACGTCCACGCGGAGATGTTACTCTTGCTGGATATGGCTCTGCCATCCGAGGGAATGCGGCTCAGGTCAGGATGAAGGTGTTTGAGACACTCGAAGACCTCAGCGAAGACTCTTTCATAAGGTTTGTGTGGATGCTGCGTCTGCCGCCCTACAAATCTGAACGTATCACAAGTGTGAGCGACCTTGTTGACGTACTCACAGACCATGTGAACCGTGACACGTTCGTGTTCGTGGAAACTGTGTATGCAACTCTGCGTCTGATCAGAAGTGTGAACTTAGCCGAAAGGTTGGCTACGTACATGCGTAGCCTCAGCGTCTGAACGTCAGTGTTGCCCTAAACTGTTTAGGAGCCTTACCCAATTGTACACAGATACACATTACTGCAGATGAATAAAATGAATGCTTGTCAAAACCCGGATTCCGTGTCCAATTGTGTACCACCATTGTGAAAGTGTTGATTGCATCCTACTGGTGCGTTTTCGCAATCTATTCTAGCATGCTGCTTCATTCATTGAGATGATTGTGTTTATCAGTGCATGTATTTGCCCTAGTTCCCTTTGAGAGGACGACAGGACTTATATATGGTTGACCGGTATGTTGATTTACTCTTACATGAGTGTAAAACAGTGGCCATTGTGTGTTCTGTCAGCAAACACGGTACTATTTTAGCGTTAGCTACTGCATAGCTGGTCCCCGGGACCCGAAGGGCAACGTCAAGGGTCCTGGTGACCAGAACGACAATACTTTGGGTCCCTGTGACCCAAAAGGACAACGTCAAGGGTCCCTGTGACCCAAAAGGACAACGTCAAGGGTGCCTGTGACCCAAAAGGACAACGTCAAGGGTCCCTGTGACCCAAAAGGACAACGTCAAGGGTCCCTGGGACCCGTAGGACAACGTCAAGGGTCCCTGTGACCCAAAAGGACAAAGTCAAGGGTCCCGGGGACCCGATAGGACAATGCCCTGGGTCCCAGGGACCCGAAGGACAATGTCATGGGTCCCAGGGACCCGAAGGACTACGTCAAGGGTCCTTGTGACCCAAAAGGACAACGTCAAGGGTCCCAGGGACCCGAAAGGACAATGCCAAGGGTCCCTAGGACCCGTAGGACAACGTCAAGGGTCTTCAGGTCCCAGGGACCCGTAGGACAATGCCATGGGTCCCAGGGACCCGTAAGACAACGTCAAGGGTCTTCGGGTCCCAGGGACCCGTAGGACAATGCCATTAGTCCCAGGGACCCGAAGGACAATACCATGGGTCCAAGGGACCCGTAGGACAATGCCGTGGGTCCCAGGGACCCGAAGGACAATACGATGGGTAAAACTGCACGGGCCCCAGGGACCCGAAGGACAACACGAGGGTTAAAAAACAACACTGTAGCTACATGTAATGTCTCGCTAATGTGTAGGATTTTGTAATCTCTATGGTAAAGGCCATTTTATTGAAATGAGGTTTCCCTCAGTTGTTTTAGTAACTATGCCTGTGTTTTAGCACCATGGACAGTTCCCCCTGTCTTTTAGTGTCAAGTGAGTCAGAAAACTCAGCTGCAGTACACAGAGCTTTCCAGTTTCACTTCTGAACGCTTGTACAGGGGTTTGTTCAGATGTCATTCATAGCCTAATTTATGTAGCATTTTATACCTAGAAACGTGGCCAAAATTGATTATTTTATGGCTGTTGACACTATATTCTGATTAATGCAGTGATAAAGGACACATCTAAAATAAAAACCCCTCTGTAACACCCACTGACTAAAGGTCTGTCAACAAAATAAAAGAATTTTGAATCTGACTTCGACGTTGTGTACATTTATTTCTAGGTATAGTTACGTCAAATACACGTATATCTGGAATGATTATTTGACTTTGTTGAACACACGCTGGATTGAACTGCTGCCACTTCAAGTCGAGTCAAATTTATTTGTCAAATCTACAATATGTGCCAGACATACAGAACATTTGAAAATACTTTTCTCTCCGACCCACGGTGCAATGTATGCACTAGTCTTATCTGGATGAATGAGTAGGCATAATAAATATCGCCAGTAGCTTTTAATTTAACACATCTACGTAGCCTGCAGAAATATAATACATTTCTATTTGCATTGCCTATAGATGTTAGACTCACACGTTAATATGAGTGGATCCCACTGTCCCTCAGCAGACAGCTGTCTCCAAGCTTACTGTCCCTCAACAGACAGCTGTCTCCGAGCTAACTGTCCCTCAACAGACACATGCCTCCAAGCCCACTGTCCCTCAGCAGACACATGCCTCCAAGCCCACTGTCCCTCAGCAGACAGCTGTCTCCAAGCTAACTGTCCCTCAGCAGACACCTGCCTCCAAGCTCACTGTCCCTCAGCAGACAGCTGTCTCCAAGCTAACTGTCCCTCAACAGACACATGCCTCCAAGCCCACTGTCCCTCAGCAGACAGCTGCATCCAAGCCCACTGTCCCTCAGCAGACAGCTGCCTCCAAGCCCACTGTCCCTCAGCAGATACATGCTCCAAGCCCACTGTCCCTCAGCAGACACATGCCTCCAAGCCCACTGTCCATCAGCAGACAGCTGTCTCCAAGCCCACTGTCCCTCTGCAGACGCACGGGTGCCTGGGACCCGAAGGACAATGAACTGGGTCCCAGGGACCCGAAGGACAACGTCAAGGGTCTCAGGGACCCGAAGTACAACGCCACGGGTCTCAGGGACCCGAAGGACAACGTCAAGGGGTCCCAGGGACCCGAAGGACAACGTCAAGGGGTCCCAGGGACCCGAAGGACAACGTCAAGGGTCCCAGGGACCCGAAGGACAAGGCCATGGGTGCCAGGGACCCGAAGGACAACGCCACGGGTCTCAGGGACCCGAAGGACAACGTCAAGGGTCCCAGGGACCCGAAGGACAACGTCAAGGGTCCCAGGGACCGAAGGACAAGGCCATGGGTCCCAGGGACCCGATGGACAACGCCACGGGTCTCAGGGACCCGAAGGACAACGTCAAGGGTCTCAGGGACCCGAAGGACAAGGCCACGGGTGCCAGGGACCCGAAGGACAACGCCACGGGTCTCAGGGACCCGAAGGACAACGTCAAGGGTCCCAGGGACACGAAGGACAACGTCAAGGGTCCAGGGACCGAAGGACAAGGCCATGGGTCCCAGGGACCCGATGGACAACGCCACGGGTCTCAGGGACCCGTAGGACAACGTCAAGGGTCTCAGGGACCCGAAGGACAAGGACACCGGTCCCAGGGACCCGAAGGACAACGCCACGGGTCTCAGGGACCCGAAGGAAACATCAAGGGTCCCAGGGACCCAAAGGACAACGTCAAGGGTCCCAGGGACCCGAAGGACAATGCCATGGGTCCCAGGGACCCGAAAGGACAATGCCATGGGTCCCGGACCCGATGGACAACGCCACGGGTCTCAGGGACCCGAAGGACAACACGATGGGTAAAACTGCACGGGTCCCGGGGCCGAAGGACAACACAAGGGTTAAGGTGGATGTCATTAAAGACTTTGACAAGAGCCGTTTCAGTGCTGTGGTGTGGTCAGAAACCCGACTGAAAGGTATCAAAACTGTTGCTTAGTGACAAGAAATGGTTGAGTTGTTGAAAGACTACTTTTTCAATGATTTTACTTAAAAATGGAAGGTTTGATATTGGCCTATAGTTGCTCATTAGTGACTTGTCTAAGTTGTTCTTTTTTAAGAGTGGCTTGATTACTGCAGTTTTCAGGGCCTGTGGAAAGATACCTGAAAGAAGAGATGTGTTCACAATCTGTAGAAGATCAGAAGTCAAACAATTGGAAACATTTTTGAAAAGTTCCGTTGGTAGAATATCAAGGCAACAGGAGGGTTTTCAGATGTTGAATAATGTCCTCCAGGTTGGTATGGTTGATTGTGTGAAATCTGTCATATTGGAACTAGTTTTGCTTGAACACTGTGACAACACATATCCTGAACTTGATATGGAGGCACTGACTGTTAGTCTAATGTTCTGAATTTTGTCTTTGAAGAAGGAGGCAAAGTCATTGCAGGCCTTGGTAGATAAAAGTTCAGATGCTACTGGTCCTGGAGGGTTTTTAACCTATCAACAGTAGCAAACAAGGCACGTGATTATTATTGTTTCTAGAGATAATGGTGGTAGCTGACTCCAGGCACACGGCGTTTCCTGGCGTTCAGTCTTCAGCACCTGCTTCACCTGGTGTGTGTGTGTGTGTGTGTGTGTGTGTGTGTGTGTGGTGTGTGTGTGTGTGTGTGTGGTGTGTGTGTGTGTGTGTGTGTGGTGTGTGTGGGGGGAAAAGAAAATGTTCAATACCCAGCCAGTGATGGTAGTGACGGGTGTGGAGCCTTTGTAGTTGAAAGTGCCAGTGTTGGTAAGTTTACAGGTAAAAGGTAGCAGGAGAGGTTTTATATAGGCCTAATTGTATTTTAATTATCCAAAATCTGCTGAGTTATGGCTGATATGGGGGGCAGGACCATCACAGAAAGAAGGAAATTAAATGAATGACAAAGCAAACAAGGAAAGGGAAAGTAAAAGAGAAGGGTAAAAAGGAGTCCGTCTCAGTCAGGCTTTCAACAGATGGAGACAAATACGGGTTTTAAATGAAATCTCACGATACATCCAAAATAGATCCTAAATTACCGTGTGCAACACTTGAAAGGAAAGCCCTTTAAATAAATAATTTTCTGTCCGTGAAAAATATTCATCGTAACTATATAACCTTCCAGTAACACTAGCTCAGCAATCTACATGGGGAAAAAACAGCAACATAAAGAAAAGACCTTCATAACAGCAGCTGTGGTGAAAACACTACCGCTATTGTCCAAAGCGGCTGCTAAAATGAACTAGAGATGAAGACCCATGAAAATTGAAGCTTCCAAGCAAATTGGTTTGCGAAATTGTTTTTGAGGCTTCATTTGCTCACACCACCTGTTGGTTAAAGAGTGTAAAACAGGCAGATGGATTACAGATGGTCCATGTGATCTGTGATACACTGTAGCAGAGACAGGTTTGGACTGTATTTTGCGCTCATGTCTTTCATGTTCAAATTGGTCTTTCCCCGCTGCTTTCTTTTTCCTCTCCTCTCCGCTGCAGAGTTTATTCCTCTGCTTTGCCTCAGATTGGTTAATCTGTCTGTGGCAGAGTAGCAAAAAGGTTGTTTGTGACATCTCTATGGTTGAATGGAGGACAGCGAGAGGCTTGAAAAATCCATTAACGTTCCTTTGATCTTCCAGTTCAAGGCTGCACACTCTGTACGTGCATTGTGTGTTTCACTATTTTAAACCAGATCGTGGCTACTTTTATGACAAATCAAAGCGAAAAACCCTCATTTCCAAATTCCTTGTAGCATGTATGAGTAGAATATTGATATTGAAACAGGACTGTTGTCTGGCGCCAGTGAGACATTGATTGAAAATGAAGTTAATTTGCTTGTATTGGCCATGTTGTCCTGATTTAAGATTGCAATCCTATAAGAAAGAGGAAGTAAAAGAGATGAAGCAGGATATAGATCACTTAGTTTGGTTGTTTGAGCATAAAACATTTTTACTTGCAACAAGCTTGAGCTAAAAAAGAGACTGCTTTGTATTGATGATTATCTGTCTGGAAGTGACATTCCCTGTTCTTTACTTATTCTTTTTGTGGCTGAAGTTTTGTTTTATGTATGAAATGTTTAGTTCTAGTTGGACAATGTATGGGTTACACTATTGTGTTGTGGGCGCTGTAATACGTTTTCTCTATTCTTTATTTTGTGCAAAGTAGAGTATGATGTGTGTGGACATAGGACCGGAAGCTGTGGATAAAATACTTTTGTATTGGTGTCATTTAATTCCGTGTGTGATGTGCACCTAGTGCATGCCACGTAAACAAAATACCTTTCATTCAGTATAAAAAATATTCTGTACACAATAATACCCTGTGCACTACAATCTGCATAACAACCAACAAAAACAACTTGCTACAACAAAAATCATTAAATGCTCAGTTAATGAAAGCTAAAATGTTGTATAGGCTAGGATTTCCGTAACCACGTTGTACGACTAAAAAACAACTTTTGAACGTACACATGTTCCTTCCTGAGGCCATTTCCAGCAGCATCGTGGCTCTGTCCGGCGCTTAGGGGCGCCCATGACAAATGTGATGTTTAAAAAAAACATGCAAAAAAACCAGAGCGTTTTTCTCACCCATCCCGGAATGCTGTGTAACTGTGGAGATAGGCTGACATTCATATTTTACTGACTATTTAGTGACTACCCAAGCACGATCACATATCTGTAAGCTGCTTTTGCGTAGGAGAAAAACAACATTGGTGCCATTACGGATTTTCCTGGGAAGTAGATCTTCTGGCCTTATGACCGGATGCATGGACACAGCCACATGAAAGCATGTCTCATATATTCACCTCAGCTGTGGTCCCCATGTTGTTGTTCAATTGTTGTATCAAAGAAATCAAATTGCAAACCATGCTCTGTTTAGTCACCATTTAGCATTGCTGCCTCACTGCAATGCTACCCTGGTCCTCTGTCCCAACAAAACAGGCCATCTGTTTAAACACTAATCACTAATCTACCATTAAGAGCACGATTCCCTAACCTCGGCATCTGTCATAGTGAACAATGTGTCGCCCTGTCTTTCATAACGAGTCACAAACACAAGCGACATCCAAAGAAAGAACTGTGGCTCTCCCTGCACAGATCCATTTAGATATCGTAATTGTTGTTGCTACTGAAGGAGTACAACTAAAAAATAAAATTTAAAAAGAATTCACAGAATCACAATGAATGAATGAATTGGAGGTAGGGCTGGGTGATATTGAGAAATCAAATATTACAATATTTTGACCAAAAACCTCTATTGGAGGTAGAACACATCCTGCAGATATCCGAAATGCTACATCCTTGGAACGAAAAAAAACAAACTCCTGAAACACCACCTATTACCACAGCCTATGACCTGTAAATCTGTAAAGAAAACATTGTGTCATATTATTATATTCAAACTCTAATAAGGACAGAGCGGCCTCCATAAATACGTTGGATGAGATTTAGAGAGATTTACTTTCAAGTGATTCAGATTGCCACCCCGAAATGTGTCTGTGTTCAAGAGCTCTTGTTAAATAAAACATTTGATATACATGCCCTTGGAAATGCAAACCCATCTTGGTCATGGTCATGTGTTTTTTAATGTAAAATAGCCGGTAGCAAACTTATATGCTTATTCTACATAAACTGCAAAAACTATAAAAAAAATATTTTATTAAATGCAGGGGTGCAAACTCGGGGCTATAAAAAAAAGGCTGACAAAGATGCCAAAGGAATAACTTTAGTTTAATGTCAGCTTTAAAATGTAGATTTACGGTCGATTCAATTATGAGGTTATAGCAGGGGTGTGATTCTTCCGGATAAATCTGGAAATTCGGCTTTCGGACTTGAAAACGAGGCTCTGTTAAATTCAGGTAAATCAGTAAATTATGCGTACAAGGCACGGGTCGTGAATTGGTAAACATTATGACTGCTCACCGCTGTCTTTTTTGTGCCTCTGATTCATGACTTCATGTCACTCCGCAAGTAGTCCATTCATTTGTTACGATGGAACTTTAGGCCTTTCTGAGTGGAGTTTGCATGTTCTCCCTGTGTTGTGTGGGTTTCCTCAGGGTGCTCCGGTTTCTTCCCACCATAAAGATATGCATGCTAGGTAACTAGGACTACAGTTAAAAATTAGCCAACTGGCTAACACTGGCGCATTGACAGTAATGTTGATTAATGTGCATTGTCCTAATCAAATAAATAAATCTACAATTGTTGCAGAAGGTTTCTGATGTGTTCTTAGAATTTTGAACATGTGGGGGGGGAAATATTTCTTTCTTAGCTGAAGCCGACAACGGGACATTACTTTTATTTTATTTTATGTTGGCAATGCAAGCTGGCGCAACGTAGCGTTAGCAGATGACGTTGAGAAGTTGCAGTGAGGAATATTTTAGGAGCACCATTTTTGACAGTGCAGAGAGGTAGTGGCCCACGCTAACTTAGTGTTAGCAATTAGCTTGGGCCGGAAAAAAACAGCTCTACTGTGAACCGATGTGCTGGGCGAGCCATCAGTCAGTGGAAGCTAACAGAAGCTAGTGGCGTAAGCTAAAAGCTGACCAGATGTCTCAAGGCTACCAAGTGATTGGCGGAGACAGGGAGTACATCTACTTAAAAGAGTATGGCAGTTGGGGCAGACGAAGGTCCAGTTTGGAGTTGGATGGAGAGTCCACTGAAGTTGACTGTGGTCTGAAGGGATAATCCTTGCTAGATCACTAGCTAGCGGTAACACTTAGTCAGGAGGTTGACAGCTAACGTTAGCGAGCTGAAGCTAACAGTTGATCGAGTAAAGTCCATTACTCACCATTACTCACTGGCTGGCAGCAGCACAGAGTCCAGAATTGATACGTCAAAGCAGGGCATATAGTGTGTGTTGAGAATGACCAACAACTAATCTAAAATGGAAGGTACTTAATTTACTAGAAAACACAACTATTAATTTTGCAGGATTGTGAAGCGGCAATATTCACGCCAGCATCCCACGTTCCAACATACATTTTTATGAAGTGGTAAATACATATTTCTAAAAATCTGCATATTCTCAAACAGTATGGTCTTAGCCACTATAAGTTGTTTCCAGACAGAGTGAAGACAATATTCATATAGATGAAAATCAATTTAAAGAGATTTAATTTTGCTAAAAACCTACAACCTAAAGTGTCTATATTTATTAAATCACCCATCAATGGTACAATAACATATCTCATGAAGAACGCATGCTGAGTATGCAGGTTAACAGAATGGCAGATGCATTCAGTAACTCTAAGCCTTCTAAATGACCACAAAGTTAAAAAAACATCTCAAAAGAAAAACAAACAGTATAAAGCCTTCCTAAAAGGATATGTTTGTACTGTTTGCACTGTGCACTGTATTTCATTAAGTGTGTGTGTGTGTGTGTGCATAAGCGTTGTGGGTGCGCCGTATTTTTTCCTGTTTTTGGTCCTTGCCAATCACATCTATAATAGGGGATGCTCAGCTTAGAACAAATGCAGTTACTGCTAAAAAATGTAAGAGGTTCAGGGCACTATTAAAATAAAAAAGAAATTCATAAGGTGACACAGTCACACCAAATGGTCTATTTTGGATTAAAAAGTGTGATTTTGCTGAGAGGTCGCAAATTTGCCTTTAACCATAACCCTGAAATGAATAATTTCTTATTTCCTTTTGGAATTTTTGTCATATACAGCCATGAGGATTTCATGATTGAGTCAATCTAGCATTGGAGCTGTCGTTACTACCTTTGCTACGGTTTGTTGACATACTGTTAAATTATTGACATTCACCACTAAGGTCTAAAATTTATGATTTTGTTGTTCTATGCTGCAGTATCCATGCAATCTGTGCAATATTTCAATGGCATACTGTGCCATTGCTTCACTTATCAAGAAGCGTGGCTTATTGAACTAACTTTTTTTTATGCCCTTCCTACATACATGTATATGTATATTTGTATATGTATATTTCTTTAGAGCAACCAAGGTCTTAAAAGTTTCCCCTTGAGCTCTGACCTCTGCGGATTTTAGCTGTCCTCTCTGTGTGGATTTAGTTTGCTCCATTTGTTTGTTCATGAAACCTTGGAGACTTGTTCGTGATCAGGGTCAAGGGGTACAAAATTCCGGGAATTTTTAAAGTTGGAAACTTTTCATGGGAATTAATGGGAATAAACTGGATATGTTTAATATTGCTTGTTACAATACCATCAGTCAGCATAATCTTGGACAAAAACCCAAATTTAATGCAATTTAGTAATACATAACCCATTGGGGATAGGAAATATTAATGTTTTTTGTTGTTCAATGAAGAATATCAAAGTTCTACTGACGAATAACTAAGTATTCACTTGCATACCTGTCTCCTTATTGTTGTTAAATGAAAAAATCTATAAAAGTTCTACTGACAAATAACTCAACATATGTATTCACTGTATATGCCTGTCTGCTTATGACAAAACAAATGCTTATTTATGTTTGTATAAGATGGAATTTGTATGAATCACCCAACATTTCCAATTAATTCTTGTTAATTCCCATAATTTCAATTCCAAGAATGTTTGCAAAACTCCCCAGTTTCACTTTCCATGGAAAGTTTCCGGAAATTTACCAAAATGTCCACCCCTTTGCAACCCTATCAGGGTCTTGTGCTGTAAATGAACCAGCAAAAAAATCACCGGCTCCATAATATCATCATAAAAGTCATGTACAAAAACAGGCAGAGAGACAAAGTGAGACGCAGGGCCAAAAAGTCAAGAAAGACAAAGCAACAGATGTTGACGGTGAATAGCAGCAGTGTTGAGTACAACACATCAATATGCTCTGCTGAATCCATCTATCTGCCTGCCTTCTCCATCTCTCTATACTTGTATTGATTTAATCAAGTTCCCACCAACACTCGACTTCCATGTGTGTCTGTGTGTGGAGGTGGTGGTGGACCTCCTCCAGACACTCTGCATGGTGGAGTGAGCCAACAGGGATTTCATTAAGTGTACAAGGCTGACTTTATAGTGATCAATGGCGCTGCTCGTCGGTCACCTGGAGTGGCTAACTGACCGTAGCGTTAGATGAAGGGACTAGAATGGAGAAGGAAGGGAGTGGCTGAGATGGAGTGGAATAGAGCGGAAGGGGGGTTGGTGCTGATGAAAGTAATGGTAAAGACACAGATAAGGAATAGTGGGTCACATTAACCTCACAACCCTTTCTATACTAAAAGGAACAACAAAAATAATGCATTCACCGGTATTATGAAATGACAAACAATTGTAATTTCACTTTTGTTGAGTTAAAATGATCACGCATACCTGCTGAAGGGATTGCATGGATTGTGAGACACACAGCCACGGATCATGCGCTATATTTAATTTACAGCTACCTAGGGCTGCTGAAAAATGTCTCAACAGGGTGTTTGCTGTTAATTATAAAGATCAAGTTCACACTATTTTCTCAATGACACTTTTGCATTTTTCTAATTAATGCATGGTGTGAAAGCCATTATGTGCAACGTCTGTTTAAAGTGTTTCACTTAAGGACCACACTGGTCGGTTGTATAACGGGTTTGAATCCATTGCTTTAGTTACAAAATCTGTTAAGATTTTGATTTCCAATTTATCTGATTAGCTGTTTGAGTAGCTCTCCATCTTCAGGGAAGCAAAAGTGCCTTTAAAAGCACATTAGCACCCATGTTCGTGTGATGTGTGTCTATATCCCGGTTTCAGAGCCAGAGATCTTTTACGTATGTCCACTGCCAACAGGAGAATTATGATCCCTGACTCTGGCCTTTTAAGGCAGTGCCTCCGTCCAGACAATAGACCACGCTGGGAAAGAAGAAGAGTTGTACAGATTAACTTCAAAGAACCATGTTGTCATTTTCATACTTGGTACATACATACACGTGCTGCAAGCGTTGTGGCGAGGATAGTACATTATTAGATGCAGTCATGGAAAATAATCAAGTATGTTTACTGGTAATCTACTGTACTTAAAGGGTAACTACAGTTTTTTTTCAACCTAGACCCTATTTTCCTATGTTTTTGTCTAAGTGACAGATGGGAACAACAATCTTTAACATCAGTCCAGCGAGATCACTGCAGTGGGCAGCGGCGAAACAAGCTACCATGTAAGTTAATAGGGCAATTTTCCAGATTGTATTTACCTTCACAAAAGTGCTCATCCTTTCCAAGGTCTGACAACATTATGAAAGGATTTTAAGGAGGTGGACCTTCTGTTAAAGAGTAAAATTGTTTTTGTTGTTTTTTTAAACAAAAAATCCCGGAAATTTTGTTAGTTAAACCCACCAGATAGCAGTAATTTAGCATAGAAAAATACACTTAATTCAAAGTTGACAGAACCAAATAAAACTGCAAAAGCCGTTTTGGGTCGTCTTTCCACTTTTCCAACCATCTCAATTTACTTTGAAATGAAATATGATGGCCCTATACCAGTGGCGTTTCTAGGACTTGAGGAGGTTTGGGACTTAGCCCGGACCCATTTAAATAAACTTAATGTAATGCAAAACAGCAAGCCTGCCCAGCTTGTTAATAGCCAGTGTATGTTCTTTTAGCTGCCCAGTTGTAGATGTTATTTAGATGACACCAACATTTGGCCTAATTATAACTGGCCTGGCACCCGAAGGCCAAGGTTTCATACAGATCTGTGTGGGGATTTATGATGCGGGGGGGTCTGGGGGTCATCCCACAGAAATATTGAGCATTAACACTTAATTTCCTGCATTCAGGTGAATTTTATGCACCTATTTCTACCTCCTTCTGAATCAATTTATGCTGGAAATACATATTTATGCAAAGGAAAACATAGGGGACAATACAAAATATAAAAGCTTTTAGGTATTCTGTATTTCTTTCAACTAGTTATTCTCCTAGATGGACTTTCTAATTTTATCTGAGTCAGCAACATAATTTACAATAATTTAAGCTTCCTCTTTTGCTTTTAACGGTGATAACAGATGTACAGCAAACACTAAAGATGTTTGCATTTAAATCATTTTGCGCCGTCAGCAATGCCGCTCCAATTCTGCTTCGCTCCACTTATGTCCACCATTGTTTTGTTTGGTAACAAGCCGGAAAAGCCACACGCAAAGGATTGTGGGTGATTTGGAAGCGCGAAAGATACACATTGATCTGCGATCGATTGCTCTTCCTTATCCTTCAAGTACCCGGATGTAATAATGGAATTTTGCGAACGGAATTTGAATTGTGAGAAACGAATGTGCAATGATTCAAATTAAACCATAAAATTTCAACGTGATTGAAATTCAGTTTTTCAATGCAATTGTTCAAGTTAGCAATTCAGATGTAATGATTCAAATTAAATTTCTGTTGGCACTCTTTAAATGTGCATATGAATTATTCACCTCAGTGATGCACTAATAATTTTAAAGGTCCCATGGCATGACAATTTCACTTTATGAGGTTTTTTAACATTAATATGAATTCCGCAGCCTGCCTATGGCCCCCGGTGGCTAGAAATGGCAACAGGTGTAAAGTAAGCCTGGGTGTTCCTGCTCTGCTTTGAGAAAATGAAAGCTCAGATGGGCCAATCTGGAATTTTGCCCCTTATGAGGTCATAGGAGGCAAGGTACCTCCCCTTTCTCTGCTTTGCTGCCCAGAGAATTGAACCACCTATGAGAGAGAGAGAGAGACATCATGGTTTTCACATGAGCAAAGTGGCAGCCATCATCCATCTTCATCCGGTATCGGGTCGCGAGGGCAGCAGCCCAGTAGGGGACCCCAAACTTCCCTTTCCCGAGCCACAGTAACCAGCTCCGACTGGGGGATCCGTGGTGTTCCCAGGCCAGGTTGGAGATATAATCTCTCCACCTAGTCCTGGGTCTTCACTGAGGCCTCCTCCCAGCTGGACGTGCTGGAACTACTGAGGCGCCCAGGAGGCATCCTTACCAGATGCCCGAACCACCTCAAATGGCTCCTTCAATGCGACGGAGCAGCGGCTCTACTCCGAGCTCCTCTCAGATGACTGAGTTCTCACCTTATCTCTAAGGAAGACGCCAGTCACCC
>NW_022605259.1:0-20329 GCF_008692095.1 Etheostoma spectabile | reverse complement strand
GCTGTGCCGCTGTTATTTTGTGAAAGTAACTCAAAGGTATGCAAAAGTAGAGTAACGCATACAATTCAGAACAGCAATATTGTAATATAAGTAATTACTCTCAAATGACAGTAATTAGCATCTATTGTATTACATTTGGAAAAAACTTGCCCAACACTGATGTTAACACGTTCTAGTAGAAACTTAAAACACAAGTAAATAGCCTGAACAATAAGCATGACATGGGACTTTAATACTTCAAGAAAGGGAATTCACTAACCCAACTATTATTTTGGGTTGGCAGTATCTGTCAACCCTCTGTGAACTCACAGACTTGGATTTAACTACAAGGAACATATAAAAAGTAAAGAAAGTACTTTTCAGTCTGAGGCAGTCATCCAGCGGTCCTGCTCTGTTCGTCCTCAGCACACAGCATCTTAGTAAGCTCCTTACAGTCGCTCCTCACTTTGCTGGGCTGGAAACCAAACAGCAGACACAGTGGGGAAAACATTTCATGAATGGAGATTTCATCATAACATGAAGGCCTCTATTGTGGATTCTGGCATTTCAGTCTTCAGAATACAGAGACCATCAAATCTGGTAACATGGCAGGGCAAGACTACAAAACCAGGCAACCGTGTTGAAAACAAATGATTCTGTAACACGGGTTTGTACTTCAGTGATTGCCATGATGCAATTAATGAATTCCATACACATACAAGCGGTTGACAAACACATGTGGCCCCTATTGCCACCAGTAACTTGTATGAAATAATGTAAAGATAAACAGTAGTATTGTAACGAGTATAAGTCACAAAGTTATCATGCCTCATTCGAAGTTTTCTCACTTTTCATGATAGCTAACATTAGCAGCCATAAGCTACTGGTCCACCAGTCCAGTGAGGCTAATAGTTTCTCAACCCTGATACATTGAACGAGGGTGCTTTCATGCTTATCAATTCAGCTTTTAATTTATAAAAGGAGGAATGTGTTATTTCTACTTCTAAGATGTTACATAGCCTCACTTCAAAGGCCAATGGCTGCGGACAGTGACCACTTTAATACAATAACACCCTTAAACCATTACCTTTTCCAGTCAGTGATAATCACCAAGATAAAACAGTGTTGACAATTATTGGCATTATTTCTAGTAAGCTGCAAGAAGAACAAGCTGTCACTGTCCATCATTTCTTCCTCTGGCATAAAATGTGCAAAATAGTCTGTTTTTCCACGTCTGTTTTTTAGTTTTTAAAAATTAGCTTTGAGGCAAATAATGGGATCTCTTTATTATTAACGATAGCTTTGTCGGGGCACAGTCTCTGAACACATCGGTTGGGCCATAAAACCTCACATCTTCATATTAACAGCTGTTTTCTAAAGTCACAGGACATTATTTGTCTTTGAAACAAGCTTGCCCTTCTTTTCCCAGGTACCAGATGACACTCTAACAGCAATTAATGACATTTTATTGTGCCCTCTAGAATTTAATCTATGCAATAAACAATACATCAAAGTCCTACAAGTAAGGACTATGCCAGCAATGACTCTTCCTTTCTTCCCCTGAATCGGTGACAGGACGTCAGACAGAAGCATACCCTACCAATAATAATTCATGTCACCATGCCAATCCAGCCACCCCAGCCGTGAAGTAAAATCCTTACCCAATCCTGCAATGTCACCCCCCTCTGACAGAATCTGACATGCTGTGTGTGTCTGAGAGAGAAGAAGAAGAGAGAAGAGAGAGAGAGAGAGAGAAGAGAGAGAGAGAGAGAGAGAGAGAGGAGAGAGAGATGGAATGCAGGGCAGGCCATTCCCATACCATTACGGTTTGTCCGTGGGCTTATCCCAGATCAGCAGGTGACCCCCCAGATTACTGTACACACAGTGCTTTGTGTGTGTTGAACCCCCTCTGGGCGGTTTTCACCATGTGCCCTCTGACACACACACACACACAACACACACCACACACACACAACACACACACACACCCCACACATACCCTTTTTATTACCTCGTGGGATCCAATGACAGGCAGCAGCCTGATGGGATCCACCCTTTCTAGGGGTCTAGAAACATGATTTTAACTGCTAAATTTTTTATAATTTTTTGTTAACACAAAAAATCACTTCAAATATCAAACACTCTCAAATAAATTTTAGACCTGAATTTTGTTCCCCCCTGGGGACTAGACCTGATTTTTGTCCGTCCTGGGGACCAGTCATGTTATGTGTTTGGCAAACAATCAACAGCACTGTTGGGCTCTACACAATACATGACAGCATTCTGTTAGATGGAAACCACACATTAGAGTAGATTCTTTCATATCCAACTTTAAACAAGCTGATTTCACTGGTATGCTTTGTTTTACTGTCCGTTTACTTAGTGATTGAACACATAGCTAATCAAATCATTTCTAATTAAATACTGATACTGGTTGTCATCAGCTCCAATGACAAACACGAGACCTGCTTTACAAAGCTGCTTTTACTGTATGATGTTTTTTAACATATTTTCACAAAATCTTCAAACAGCATTTGCATTTATTTACTTTTTTATTAACCCAGTTACACCTACAAGACTCGTTCTGCCCTCTAATTGAACTTTACAAGAAGCTAACTTTGGAAAGCCCATAATGTGTGAAGGACCAGGAAGCCGGGTGTGTTGCTGTATTAACTTCACCAGTAGCACTTACAAAGAGATCATGTGATGTTAAAACTCGTCCCCCCCCCGTTCCTGCCGCTCAGTGGGAAGATGCATGAAGGATTTACTGGAAGACGGCACTTGTTCTTGTGTGTTGGTACATGCAACTCTTTGCATTTGTTGTGACTTTTTTTTATTCTACATTTATCTTTGGAACCAAGCAAACCAGTCTTTCGGCTACTGTCTCTCTGCTCCACTGAGGACAACTGTCTCTTTCCTCTGCTTCTCTGAAACATCTGTCCAAAAATCACCTAGTTGGTTGCATCAGCACCAAAGTCCAGAGCCCAGATGGTGTCAGCCCTGTAAGGAATACTTTCCTCGCTAAATGACCATTTGTATATCAATAACTCTGGTGGAATCGGCAAAGTAAACTGTGTTGTTGTCTGCTCAGTTCCTATCAAACTTTACTATTTATGACACTTCAGCTATGAGATACTGCACAGGTGCACTACTCATGAGTGAGAAGGGCTGAAACGGCATTGATGTAGGAAGCACAGAGCTTACAACTGGATGGTGAGACTTGGACGTAGCGTCAAGATTATATCTTAGCTCGCGAGCATAAAAGACCAATTTATATTTCACAAGCGTGGATATTACTCTTCATGCCCTAATTCACCATGGAGAGTTTGTAAAGGTAGCTATCAGTACGAAACCAAACGGGGAGAGGCAAAGAATGGCTCCTGTGTATAAAACAAGGCAGGAAGCACCCAGAGCAGGCACAATATGCATAAGAACGTTTGCTTTATGAGCACTGGAGGGAAACACGCTCTAAAAGGTCACTTATCATTAAGTATATAAGTATATAAGGACAGAAAAACAGGTATTCTGCCTGGACACCAACCTGGGGCTTCCTGTAACCATAGCTGTCAACCAATGGGTAGACTAGGGAGCTCCATGTGGGGGGGAGGGCCTTGAAAGTGACTAATCACAAGAGGGTCAGCGCTGATTCTATGCAACACGTAGTGAGTAACACGATATACAAATTGGAATTTTGCAAGTGAAGTATTTAGTACACTTTATTGTAGCGTGGGCATATTGACAGTACCACTGTGAAGTCCATCTACACATCAGATACAGTTTAGCCAATCATGACTAACGGATCTTTGACAGAGAACGCCGCTAAACTCAGCCTGTACGGCCGTGGAAGGAGACAGACATCTTGTTATTTGTAAGTGCTTCTGGTGAGGTCTTACTACCGGCAACACACTCCGATTTCCCATGTACTTTACCAGATTGGACTTCTGCCAATGACCAACTCCTCTTCTTTGAGGTTTCTATAGAAACAGACAAAAAGACAGTTAGGGACATAGTAAGGTGATGTTAAGATTATTTAATACCATTGATAATTAGCAAATGTTTAACTTTTACATATCCTAAAAGTGAATATTCTGCACCAAGTCAAAGCCTGTAAAAAATAAAAACAGCCTGGTAACCTAATTTTCTGTAGTGTCAGATTTACTGACTAATGTGTGAAATGTTAAGCTGTCGCTGCTTAGTGGCTGACAACAGAAACGAATAACACAAGCACTGACTACATTTACAGGGATTAAATGAATTTATTTTTTTTACTTTTAAGGTACAAGAAATGCAAACAGCGGAGTAAAGGGGGGATTCCAGGGGCATTCTAGGAGGTTCAGGGCTTAGCCCGGACCTAGAACCCTAATTTATCTAAACTGAAGCAATGCCAACAGGACTGGCGTGCCCAGCTCGTTAAGAGCCAGTGCATGATTATTTAGCTGCCCATTTTGTAGATCTTGGTTAAATAGAACCAACATTTGACCTAATCTAAACTGGTCTGGCAACCAAAGGCCAACACTTCATTTCCTGTATTCTGGTGAATTGCTATTTTTATTGTTTTGAATCAATGTATGCTGGAAATATCTTTATGTAAAGGGACACACAGATTACAATCCACATATAAAACATAATGGAATATATGCAGTAATATTCTCAGGCCTACTATATTGCTTTCAACTATGTATTCTCCTTTTGATTTTTCTAATTATATGTGTGCCAGCACACTTAATAAAACCGAAACTATGGCAAAAATACAAAGAACACAAAAGCATCACAATCCACAGCATGTGCACAACACAGAGCATCAATTACTGAAGCACAATGAAATAAGGCAACTTATGATTTTGGGGGTTGACATAGGCTATTATAATATATTATATATATAGTCTGGTTTCACAATTGTCAGTCAACTTTTCAAATACATTCGGGGCTGACGCCGCATCTGGCCTACACTCACACATAGAGCTCACAATCGGTCATTCGCTAAAACGTTCAACAGACTGGCCGGCCGTATCAGCTGTCTTGATTGCGTCACTTTAATCCAAAAACCTTCTTTAGTCCTCCAGTGTTTTTAAGCGAGTCTAATGAGACGAGCTGTCACTGATTGAGACACAGGAAGTTCTCAAAACACTATGTCTGTAAACATTAAACATCACAAAGTCACAGTCATTCAACAGACCTATTTGTAATTGTCTTACAAAATAAAAAGTGATACAGATACAGCCCCCCCCCTCACCCCCATTCTTTTCTCATTGGATTTGCATCAATCTCCAATATGGCATTTCTAAAAGCAAATTAACGGAAATCCATCGTAGCAGTGGGGAAGTTTAATCCCTGAATTTACTTATCCCTTAGTTCCCAGGTTATCAACTGTTGTGTTGTCTCTCAGTGGCAGATACCACGCTTACAGAGTCAGGTAACACACCGCCAGTACATAACGTTACTGTCAAGGAACAGACAAAAACTAACTGCTGCTGGTCAATTTTAAAATGTGCTACTCAGTTTCAACTCACCCAAGGTGTATTTTTACTACTTAAAGAACTACTTATTGTACTTCTTCTTAGAAACCAAAGGCTCACACGCCTGTGGTTATAATTAGCAGAAGGCTAACCTATTAGCACCATTTTCTCTCAATCTCTGAAATGAGGTGCTCCGTTTTATTTATACAAACTTGAGTTCATGTTAATGTAACTATCTAGAGCCTTGAATATCAATATGTCATCAAGGGCTTACAAAGAAAACGGGACTGTCATTCTTCTTCTAAAAAATCTAAAATTACAGCTATACACAAGATTGGGATCATAATCCAGATGGCAATAATTGAAATTTACTAGTTCTCTTACAGGTTAGTGTATGGAAGGAGGGGCTGAGGGAGGAGCTCTAAGAACAGCAAGACGTGCATTAAGTTTATGAAATACTGTTTTAAGGTCCTGTCAAAATTATATATGAGAATATCAATGCAAAAATGGACAGTTAACTGCCAATAATTTACTTATGGGCTGCTTTGTCAGTTATCTGTGTATTTATTCGCCCCTGTATAGACTGATAGTTTATCATCTTTGAGAATAACACTCATAAAAACTAACTACAACATATTTTTTTAAAACAGGACCTAATTATTAAAGATTGTTGGGTCTATATTCCACTGCATTTACTGTATGAAATACCTGTTGGGGCCACATCTGTCGTTTTTAATTTAGTGGATAATTTTACACAAAATTAGCTGCACATTTGAGCAACAGTAGGCACTAGTTTACTGAAGGAATGGTTAGACCAGGAGTCCCAGTCTCTCTCATCTTAACCGCTGATGGGATCTCTACCTTGTAGCAACATTCCTACTTCTGAATATATCGTATCACAGCAATCAGACTAAACAAAAACATCTCAGCAGCAAAAACGCTGCAGTCTGAAGGTCTGAACACTCCCAACTGAGCTTTCACCTTCCAACTCCTAGTGTTTAGTAGTTGTGTGTGACAAAGGTACTTACCAAGCAAGGCGTGTGTGAGTCAGGTGTCATGGCTTCAGTCTGTGGGTTACCTGTGGAAGCAGGTTCAACACTACCAGGCTCATCAGAGATCCGCTGTCCTCTGTTGGATCTTGAGGTTTCTATAAGAAGAATAAATAGTTTATGAAATGAAAAGTGGAAAACCAGGAAAAGCAGATATGGAGAAAGAAAATTCTGCAAATACTCCACCCACACTATTATAAATCATTATCCACTGTACAACAATTAACCAATGTTCACCTAATCTGAGAATGCAAACTAGACCTTCAGAAGAACATCCCAATGCTGTAGGTGAAGAAGTCAGCAGGGCTCTACTTCAGTTCCTGGCATCTTTGTAGTTCTCAGCAGAGCTGCTGCTGCATGTCAGAGTGTGTTCTAGTGGGTGTGGTGGTCACTTTGAGAACGGCCTTTAGGTACTAGACTGGATTCCATACTTGCCAATCACCAATGTGAGCATTGAGGGAAAAAGTATCATTTTCCAGACTATTTTAACATCCTTTTAGTTTGTATAAATAATGTTTAGCTGATTATGTTTAATCAGGAATACTTTATGTTCATCCCTTAAGGAGAAAGGAGAATTATTATTACTCGTGATCTCCATAAATATGCGAATACTTTGATTGAAACCCCCCCAAAACTGAATCGGTGCAGACAACACTGAGTAGCTACAGCTACGTGCGCAAGCTTCAACTGAGCTAAAACGGAAATTAACGGGGCAAGTTTTAGAGCCTTTGTGCCTCTTAACAGACACACCATGCAATTAATATGTCTGTACAACATAAACATTATATGTTTGTACAACATGAACAATGCCCTTACGTACATCCAGATACGTGTTCAAAACAGACATTGTTTAAAAAAAGTCAAATTTATGGCAATGAAATGAGCAGTGAATCAGATAAATAGGGTTTTTTCCCTATAATCTTGGCTGTTGTCTATTCTTCATAGTGCATATATTTTTAAAAGTTGTCTATCTCCCCTTAATCATGCTACTGGGTTACTGTTGACCTAATTTCCCAAGAGCTAAAGATCTAAAGAGCCAGGGCCCTACCCTCCTACACCCCATTTTCTTTATTAAAAACTAAAACATTGAATAGACAGGTGAATTTTAATGTTTGTATGAATATTATATTACACTATTGTATCACATTTAAAATTCCACCTTATTACCTGGCGTTGGTGTTGTAGGTACTCCATGTTCCAGGATAAAGATGCATTATGAGGCCCCTCAGGCGTTGGAAGCGTTCTTCAGCCTGACATAGGCTGCACTCTACCTGCAGGTGGTCAACACAAACAGTTCATGTAACGTCTGCATCCCATTGTTCTTTACATCATTTCATATGTCTAATTTGAAGGGTGCCCAGTAGCCGCTCTACAGTTAAATTTCATTGAGTAACAAATAACAAGGTTGTTTTGCAGCTTGTGGAGATTACAAAATGTCCATGCTTAAACCTATACAGAAAAAACTCTCCCTTTCTTAAGAGATGGTAATAGAGATGATAAATTAGGCTTGAATGACGTTTATGGACTCTTATGAGTCTGTTTACCTGCAGTTAACTAACCAGGTTAAATGTGACCATGTACAAAACAGACAGCACTGCAGATGTTGATGAATGATGAAAGCAGAGATCTTTACAGAGGCAATGCCTCCTCAGATTTAAAATATCAGCAACCAGACTGAAACTTAACACAAAGCAGCCTGTAGAAGTCTAATAAGTCTGTTTCCACCACTTCACATTTGACTGTTTGTTACATTCAGACACATGTTGCACTGAGTCTGTCTACCTAGCCCAGTCGTATTACCACAGCAGCAAATATTAACCCTAGTCTGAACCCTCGGTGTCTACATCTATATAGTGTAACTTATAAAAGTTGAGACCAGCCAAGTAACAGCAGCAAAAAGCATTACAAAACCAAAAACATGATAAAATAGCTTAAAAGTTTAAAATTTGCTATGCTAACACTGTAACACTAGCCCGTGAGAAGCTAACTAGCTATTGTTAGCACTGGCAAACCATGCTAGCTAATATTAAATGAGCTGCAAAAGATAGACTGCAAACACGTTAACCACAGTGCTTAGTCTAATTAATAATGACTAAAACAGTGTTACATTACTTACCAAACGTTAGTTTCCCTCCGTTTCTTCATCCATTAGTGTCTGTAGCCTGTCCCCGTCTGTCTGTGCTGCTGCCAGTGTGTGCTCTGCTCGTTCCTACTAACTGCACGAGCAGGTGGAGCCGCCCACTCAGCCACTCAGCCACCGTGTGGGTGGGGGATGGGCATAGGTGAGGGGGGACCGGGGAGTCAGGAACAGTGTGTTCTAAGGGTCGGCAGCTGAATCCCGGTGACTGGGACAGGAGGGAGGCAGGCCCAGGGTACGCTGGGGACCGGGGCAGTCAGAAAGGTGTATTCCTCCCTTACCTCTTTGATTCACTGTGGGTGGGTAGCAATCTATTTTATGGTATTGCTAAATTGTGTTTCACTAAATATAATTGTATCCAAAAAGAAAAAAGTTGTATACACTTAAATATCCTTAATTTTAGAGTTAATGGTTTTGCCAGAGTTTACATTTAGAAATTTTGAATGAGCGGTGTTGCATTCAGGCCCTGTTTTCTTATCAATTAAAGCTTTAACCATAGTACTATTCATTTACCTTATACCCAAAAGCCTCAAACAAAACTAATAAACTGATAGCTGGTGACACGAACGGAAGCCGTTCATCTCGCTGCCATGACAGAAATGTTCATTATGTGCATTGTCCTAATCAATAAATAAATAAATTAAAATAAATGACACAGAGCAGATTTTAAAATCAGCTATGTATTTCCACTATACTTAAAATATGCTCAGCACTTTTCCTTGATGCCAGACAACCGTTTACAATGAGGAACTGACACCGTTATCTCTGCTTTCTTCAAAGCCAATAGACTCTTTTGACAAAACTGTAATTTTACATCACAAAACACTAGTCTCTAATCTCTGCCTCTATCGTTAGTTTGTTTTATTGTGTGGCTTTCTTAACTGTTAAGCAAAAGTAATGTGGTTATCTGTGCTAGCTGTTGGTAAAGGATAACGTGTCCTGTGCTGTGCTCCATAGCAACTGCCTTGATATGTGCAGGCAATCAGCCCTGGAGGGCCTATTTTTATTGTGGATATCACTATTATTTAAATATTAATTAGAATGTGACTATAACTGTCATATTGCAAGACTGTCACCTGTAACCACCACCTCTCTTCTGTCATATTAGTCTAATTGAGTCTGACCAACGTTACCCTGAGACATACAAGCTGTTCATGTTGTTGCTACTGTCAGTTATACTGCTGCACCAGAACACTGCCTCGGGTCGTAAAGTCGGTGCTGGGGTAATAGGATCGGTGGGGTTTCTGCTGGTTTGGGCAACTGGGCTGCAAGGCAGCTGCACAGGAGGTACTGGGACGAGGAGCAGGCCCGTGAGACACCATGGAGCTTGCCCTTATTGACTGCTGCTCCTAACAGTGACATGAGGTTGCAAAGTTTAACAACCAGGAGTCTGTAGACATGACAGAGAGGACAAAATCTGGAGAAATAAAACTAAAACTGTGAAAATCTTGAACTAGAGTTATAGTATAGAAACTTGCAGCTAGCTGACAGCAGCTACATGTACCTGTCTCTATCAGCTAACGAATGTTGCCACTAAGTTACTGGAGCAACTTGCAGTAAGTTATTGCTGGCATTAACAGATTTATTACAAATAAATCTCACTGCGAGAGAAAGAGAACCAATAAAAGTGTGACTTCCACCAGTAGGCTCCAGTACAGGCAGGCTGTGTACAGCAACCAAGTTTACTGATCAGGAGGGACACCGCTCTCTCTTACTGGTGTTATGGAGCAGACTGAGCAATTAATGGGCATTGCAAGCTTAGAACCCAGCACAGTTCCACTGTACCATTTCTAGCAATGCTAACGTAATCCTCAGTTTGCATAGGCTAAGAGAACACTGCTAACTGCAGACTCACTTTGTATAGGCTAACAGAGCACTGCTAACTGCAGTCTCACTTTGTATAGCCTAACAAGCACTGCTAACTGCAGACACTTTGTAGAGGCTAACAGAGCACTGCTAACTGCAGAATCCCTTGTATAGCTAACAGAGCACTGCTAACTGCAGACTCACTTTGTAGAGGCTAACAGAGCACTGCTAACTGCAGAATCCCTTTGTATAGCTAACAGAGCACTGCTAACTGCAGACTCACTTTGTATAGGCTAACAGAGCACTGCTAACTGCAGAATCCCTTTGTATAGCCTAACAGAGCACTGCTAACTGCAGACTCACTTTGTAGAGGCTAACAGAGCACTGCTAACTGCAGAATCCCTTTGTATAGCCTAACAGAGCACTGCTAACTGCAGACTCACTTTGTATAGGCTAACAGAGCACTGCTAACTGCAGAATCCCTTGTATAGGCTAACAGAGCACTGCTAACTGCAGACTCACTTTGTATAGGCTAACAGAGCACTGCTAACTGCATAATCCCTTTGTATAGGCTAACAGAGCACTGCTTAATGCAAACTTACTTTGTATAGGCTAACAGAGCACTGCTACTACAGACTCACTACAGACATCACTTTGTATAGGCTCAGAGCACTGCTAACTGCATAATCCTTTGTATAGGCTAACAGAGCACTGCTTAATGCAAACTTACTTTGTATAGGCTAACAGAGCACTGCACCTGCAGACTCATTTGTATAGGCTAACAGAGCACTGCAACCTGCAGACTCATTTTGTATAGGCTAAGAGAGCACTGTTAACTTAGCACCCCAGTTATTGTTTTTTCAGTGAGATCAATCAGTCAGTACTGGTATATTATGTCCTCCAGTTTCTTTCCCTCGGCTCTCAGATTACAGAGTTTCCTGGTGGACAGAAAGCTTTTCTTGTTGCTAAAGTAACTGTAAACTCTAGCTACCATCAGCTAGTTAGCTCAGTTAGCCATGCTGCCAGGATTGAGAGGTTGAAGCACCGGGGGAATGTTGGTGTTTTCCCTGCTAGCACATCCCGGTCGGAGGAAGAGGTTGTTAGGGCCAGGGCATGGGGGGAAATAAATGCTGGTGCAGAGAAAGAAACACTCATGTTATGCCAGAACCAGAGCCATGCATGCAAGCATCAGAACCGGGTTCAGAAGCCTCTCAGACGTCATGGCAGAGACTGGGAGACAGAAGAGAAGACACTGAGAAAGCTAAGAAGACAAACGAGAGAGTGACCAAGCAAGGGTATATCTCTGACTATTTTATTGTTGTCGTTATATTATTCTGCTGACAGTCTGTGAGTTGGGCCTCTTACTGTTGGACTAGTAAGAATTATATGCTGGTTTATGGTTCTGTTGTTCACTTGCTTTAGGTTTGGATTGAAATATTGGCTTAAGATATAACGCATGACAAATAGTATATTATGTTGTTGTTATTATATACAAATATAACATATCATATAATAATATTGCTGTACATGTACAGATACAAGGAATATATGCTTAGCATTTAACCCATTCTAACTAGTTAGGAGTAGTTGCAGCCGTAGTCTGCAGTCCCCCCTTACCCTGCCATCAGGCTGTGGCATTGGACAACCCATGCGGGGCCACACTGCTGTGAAAGGGCCACACTGCTGTGAACGGGCCAAACTGGACTGCTGTTGGGGCCACACTGCTGTGAAAGGGCCACACTGCTGGGAAAGGGCCATGCTGTGAAGGGCCACACTGCTGTGAAAGGGCCACACTGCTGGGAAAGGGCCACACTGCTGGAAAGGGCCACACTGCTGGGAAAGGGCCCTGAACGTCATTTATCAGAGTTTGGTTGGTCACCCTCTCCGTGACAGTCTGATCTGATCCATATCTTTATAATGGAGTAAACTGGAGATAATTGTTGCTAACTGAACTTCAGTTTGAGTGGCCGTATCTATTAACTATATTTATGCTCTCAAGCTCAAATAAATCTCACTATTTAATAAATTGGCTGTAAAAGTTTCAAACTACATTTCAGAGATGAGTGAAAGACAGGAATCTGCTCAGATGAGATCTTGATGAGTGCAACATAAACATGTTAATTTAAAGCAGCTGCGTCTATTGGAATTAGGATCCCTAAATACGAATTAAAACACTTAAAAAAAAGTGTTATTACAAAATAAATGAACAAGACTTACCTTAAGATAACCTTATTGTAATATGATTTAGTTGAGATTATAATAACATGTGACCCTCTGTATGGACCAGCTAAGGTTGCAGGGTTAAGGTGTAACACACATTTCTGCTCCGGGTAACACCGATCAGGTTTGGCATCGGCTCAACCAGACGTCCACACACGTAGGCCTGATCTCTTCCGTCATCTTTAGCTGTGGAACTGATTTTTAAATGTGCACGTGGCACTGGTCACCAAAATGAACATGGTTCATTTTAAGTTATTTATACCCCGTACACTTAACCAGTGTCCAAGTATCTACTATGTTAAAATGTTTTTGATTTCTGCTCTCCTATGAATTTCCTGGTAATGTATCATTATAGAGAAAAATAACTACTGTATAAATAAAACATATAACACATATGTATATGTGTATGTATACACATATGTGTAAGTAAACAAATATATATAGTAATACCATATTAAAATAATTGTTTATACTTAAAATTATGAATTGATTGCTTAGTGTTTTTTCAAAGAATAAAGCCTAATACATATGTATATATGTATATATAGATATACACATGTGTACACAAACAATATAAAATAGTATCATATTAAAAAAATTTTTCATAATTATAATTATTAATTGATATGTTTATAGTGTTTTTTTCAAAGAATAAAACCTTTTTCAAAGACGTTTGATGATTAAATGGTATTTTGGTAAAACAAATTTAATAACATTAAAGTTCTGATCACATTAAAGTGAATAGACCAAAATATTCACAAAATATGAGTCTTATATGATATACACACTTATACACTTTGTCAGGTGAAAGACCCCACCAGTGCAGTTTCACACACTGTAATACCCCCTCTGACCACTAGGCACACACACTTTGTGTGAAAATCTGACCGATGGGGACCATTTTTTTTTTTCAAGAAAATTGCACCAGGGCTATCAGCAGGCTGTTTTCTATTGATTCCAATGCTTGTGCCCCTGGGGACCGGGTTTCGGTCCCCACGGGAAAACCGGTCCCCATGGGGTGAGTCATATGTCAGGTCAGGGACCCACCAGGATATAAGAACGAGTGCCACACACACACACACACACACACACACACCACACACACACCACAACACCACACAACAACACAACACAACACACACACACACACACAACCACACACACACACCACACACACACACCACACACACCCACACACACACACACACACCCACACACACACACACACCCCACACACCCACACACACACACACAACACACACACACAACACACACACAACACACCACAGGGATAGGATGGCTTTATGGTAAGGTTCGAGAAAATTACTACACACTATAAATAGAAAATGCTAAACTAATTTGTAGTAGAAAATGTATAATGATCCCATCCAACCTGGTAGAAGGATTTAGAGTTAGACATTATAGAGTTAGAGTTATTTATGAATTTCTAGCGATAGATTAATTCACGGTTTCTCAGTTTGCGGTGTTTCCTTGTGCGGTACCTTGATGCAGAACTGGTATTCTGTGGGAGCGTTGTGGAGCTTTCGTCCCGTGATGATGGTGAAGATGTTACTGTCCTCCAGATCTGACAGCAGCTGCAGGTGTCGGGGCTCCTGTTTAGTGGTGGGGAGGACGAGGAAAAGGGATGTCAGCAACAACATAAAGAAATAAATTACAGATTGCTTTAAACTACATTTGTTTTGGTTTACTTTGCAAAATGCTAAATTAAGATTTGAATTGTCTTTCCCCATTTATTTGATTTAAGTTTCGTTCAATGAAACCATTGTGCCCTGAGAGGTTTTCTTCGATGATACATCAAAACTGTAATGTTGAAACCACAAATAAGAATGATAAACTTGCTAGTTTACAAAAAAAAAGCAGAAAAGTTACACAATCATCAACAATTTGATCTTCTTCCTACCCGTTTCAGCATCAACACAGCAGAAATGAATCACCTTGGATGTTCCTTTAGTGGAGTAGTAGAGGCCGGAGCGCCGCAGGAACATGTAGAGTTTCTTCCAGGACCTGCGCCCAGGCTCCTTCACGTACAGATAGCCCTGGATCTCTGGACAACTGCTGGAGTTCAGAAAATTCTGCAAAAACCCACAAACAGCATCTATTGGGAACACTGACGCAGGGGAACTGAATGCATGTTTCATCCTAAAAACTAGATGTTAAAAAAATATATATATATATTTTTTTTAGAGATAGCAGTGTAGTAATGCAGCAGTAACACTGGGTAAATGTAATTAGCAGATTTCAGGAACAGTGAGTGTGTGCATGCATATTTTTGGATGACCAGATGTCCTCACAAAGATAAAAATTAAAAATATTAAGAAGGAGGTTTAGGAGTATAATTAGATTTAGGATTACATGTGTGCTATTCAAGATGAATGGGCCCCTTCACTGAGTCATCGTCTCACCTGTAAGAGCTGTGACTGAGAGATTGAGCCATCAGACTCCTGACACCAAGCCACCATCTGCTCCGGAAAAAAGTTCTGGATGGAAAAACACACAGGGAGACCGACAATGAGTGAGAGATAAAGAGAGAGAGAGAGAAAGAGAGAGAGAGAGAGAGAGGCACTAGAAGCCACTTAGTGCATATGCAAGCTCAGAGTGGGGTAGTGTTTCTCTATGCAGCATACGTCTCTCTTTCTGTGCCTGTGTGTGTGTGTGTGATGAGCACAAGGACTCAGAGACAAAGTGGTGGGGCGAGAGAGGTCGATGAGTGAGTGTGTGTGTGAGAGAGAGAGAGAGAGAGAGAGAGAGAGAGAGAGAGAGAGAGAGAGAGAGAGAACACAAGAGAGAGAGAGCACTCCAACCTGGGAGTAGATGCAGTATGATCTCACCCGCTGATGTAATCCCCTTTACCCAGCAGCGCTACTCTTAGCGTGATTGACAGGCCGCAGCCAGCACTCTGATGTTTTACTGTGCTCATTACCACAGAGCTGAGGTCACCTGCTGGCTCTGACACACACCTAAATCACCACGGGAATAATGTCGCCATATACACGGCCAGAGAACGCAACAGTAGAGCCCCGTGCTGAGTCTTATCAAAAAAAGGTGCCACGCTAACTGGCTAACGCTGACTCGCTGGCTGTTACGCAGGCAGGCCTCTGCCCTTAACATGAAGGACAACTTTACATTTTATATTTTCACCAACTTATCCAAACAGATTCATAAGAGAATAAACGTAGAATGAACATTCAGCTTCGATATCACCAGGAAGAAGACAGAAATGGGTAAACCAGTTGGGAACCCTTAGGGACCTCAAAGAGGGCCTAAGATATTCCAATAATTATTTTTAAAAAGTCATCAGATGTAAATTTTTTTATGCATTCATAATTTGACAATCAACATCTAAAGAAAACTTTTTCAGAAAATACACCCTTCAAATCTGCCTATTTAGTTTGTGTCGGAATGTGAAGGGTTAAATTCATTTTCGACCTATCAGAATATTGCTGCCTCTGCAGTTGCTAGGAAGAAGGTGTTATGCTTTCAGCTCGGTGATTGGTGGTCCAGCTAGACATTCACAAACGGTCAGGCAATAGTTTCAAATAACAGTAAAATTCATATTTCATATCTTCACTCTAAATTGGCAGGCTTTGTTTTCGCTAACTTTATGAAATGTAATTGGGAATATAAAGTTCTGCCTGCTGTGGGGGACACCACTCACAAGCTAGCAGCGTCCAATGTCCAATGAGTACGATAACCAAAGTACCACCATGCGGTTTTCTCAATGAATTGCCAAGGCTGGACCACCATCTTAATTTTTGTCATAAATAATAACTTTTGCAGTACTACGCTATAAGAGAGGACCCAATAAGCTAGGCTGGCAGTTTGCTTCTTTCTCTGACGATGTGGACAAGTGGGCGTCTCGTTTTCTAGGTTTAAGAGTCGACTTCGCTACTGGAGTAAACCCACCAAACAGTTACGTGCTCAGAGAAAATAAGACGAAAATAAGAGTACTCCACTGATTTAAATTTGATTTGCATTTCTATAACATTGTGAGACGCATAATAGTTAGACTATGTTCTAGGGATAGTCCAATTATCGGCTCTGGACGATTATTGGGTTGTTTTTTGCCGATTATCTGTGTTGGCGTTTTGTTTGCCTGATAACCGATAAAGTTAATGAATATAAAAAGTGGTCTACTTTGATTCGGCTCCAGCTCTGTGTCTGTCCCTCTGCTACAGGTTCCACTCACCACTGAGTCTGACTTAATGTCCCGCCCACAACACAATCTGACTTTCTTTTCCTGTATACTATGTTGAAAGCTTCTCATTTATTATATAATTGCTTAAAGCATTTAAACAAAGTTTTATGTTGCAGTTTGTTACATTACAAAATCTTAATTTTGACTTAAAAATTTTCATTTTTACTGCAACTGTATATAGGTTCCAAAGATTGGTTTCATTAACTAATAATCGGTATTGGTCTTGAAAAAGAGAGCACTGTGTAAAGGCTGTTATGGGACATTAAGAGGCTTTTATTAACTATGACAAATAATTTGTCAGACATGACAAGGTATATTTTTTTAAAATAAATAAATAGTTTTGATTGAGAATTGATCCGTGTACATAACTACAGTAGATTATGGAGCTTGATGCAACAGGCATGAGAAACATTGAATATTTTTAGCTATGCCAGGAACGTGTGGATGTTGGTCAGTCTGTCCACATCTTTGGATCAGCCTGAAAAAAATGTGACAAATGTTGGATGGATTGCCATGCACGTTTGCTACAAACATTCATGCTTTCCTCAGGATGAATTTTAATCACATTGGTGAGCCGGTAATCAGATATGTTTTATTCATTTATCCAATACTTTAGTTATAACCACATACTTGCAAAACGGATTATATTCCCATCAGCCTCAGCTGTACTTTCTGTTTTGTGCTAGTTACCAAATGTTAGCATGCTAACACACCAAACAGATTGTGAGCATGGGAAAGCTAATGCCTGCTAAACATCAGCTAGCATCCCGAGGATGTCAAATAAAACGAAGGGCTGCTTGGCACGGCGTCACGTAAATCGGGGGAGTGCAGGTTACTTATTTACACGGTTGCTAAAGACCAAGCTACTCGCTAGCCCCCCCGTCCCCGTGACGAGAGAGCAGTGGCAGAGGCAATGTGACGTGATTGGTTCGCTTCCAGTTAGGGTTGTGTCCATCGTGTTGGTTGACCCCCCCCCCACCTTGTCAGACACACGCTAATCCTAGTCGACAGGAAATTGACTTGTGCGTCAGGCTTTGCGCTGTGCTGCCCCTTAAGTGGAAGCTACCCCCCCCCCTTGCGTGCAACCTATTTGTAATGATACAGTCTCTCTCTCTCTCTCTCTCTCTCTCTCTCTCCCCCTCTCTCTCTCTCTCTCTCCCCCCGTCAGTATAGTAGCTCGCTCTACCTGGACTAGTAACGTAACAGCATCAAGTAAGGTCATGCTATACACCCCGGCTTGGAAACGGCGGTCTCGAGCGAGAGAGAAAAGGCGGTGTCACTGCCCAATGTGAGGAGAGTGCAGATTTGAGTTGTGCATACTCAGATTTAAACAGTTTACAACATAACTGTCATACTGAAATTTGCGAAATCCATTAAATAATAAGCTTTTCTCGTTACAAACAATAACAGAAGATGGGAATAATTTGAAAAACGTTGCTATCTGACTGTGGTCGTTTGATTGCTAACGTTAGCTCAAAACGCCATTCAACTGACAGCCTTTGTTGTGTTTGATTGCTAGCTTGTAGCTAAGCTAGGAGTCATTTCAAAAAGTGTTTTAGCTAACGCTATCTATGACAGTTTGATTGCTAACGTTAGCTCAAACCGCCATTTCACTGACAGCCTTTATTGTGTTTGATGCTAACATGTAGCCAGCAGTGAACCAACTTTAAGTAACTCAATTTTTAATGTATTGACATTACAAAAGTCTCTAGTTAGCATCTTATATGCTACTTTTTGCAAAGTGACGCATGCCCGACTCAAATCTCTCTCCTCACATTGGGCAGTGACAGAGGAGTACAACGCTATCACACTTTCCTTTAACCCCTCATTGGACTAACTTTGTGGACACTACTGTGTGCCTGCATCAATAAGTAAGTCTGATGACAATGTTATGTAGGATTTATGAATGTACAATAGCAACAGTAGGCTAATTCACAAAGGTGCTACTTTATGTGTATTACGCATCTGCTCATGTGCGCTGCAAGAGTTATGTTTCTGTTTGAGTGTGTTTTTCAATGCAAATACAACCAAGAATGTAGTTTAATCTCAGTAATGATGGTTGATTAGGTTATTACTGTTGCTCTGTTAAAGACAAACGTTCCACTGTACTGTCGTTACGCAGATCACGGACATGTGATTGAGTCTAGACTTTACGGCAGCATAGGTAAGTGAAAGTAGGTCAAGTTGTAATTTACTGCCCCTACCAACGGCAGCATGTAATACTGTCTATTTACAGAGGGCATTTAAATGTATGTCTGATCGTTTCTCTGTCGTCAACTGCCAATTTAGGGGACATTTCCCAACCATACTTCCAGTGTGATTTCTGTGTTAGACAGGTTATGTCTATCATTGTGTCACATACAGTATATACAGTATATGAAAGAATAGTGGCTGGTTGGGGCTTTGCAGTTGGATAATAATTTTCTCTTGGTGTTTTAAGCCCCCAATGTCTCCTTCCAGGCAGCACTGTGACTGTTGACTTCAAGGCACCAAACCCTCACCTCAACCATTGCTTAACTGACTTTAAGGCAGCACTGGTGAACATTATCCCTGCTAAATGTCAGCATGTTAGCATTGAAATTTAGTGTTGTTAATGAGCATGTTGGCATGATGACATTAGCATTTAGCTGGAAGGACCATTTGTACAAAAAAAAAAAGCCTAAAAGAGCTGCTAGCATGGCTGTAGACTCGTCATCTTGTTGTGACTATCAATGAAGATTTCGAGGAGGAAATTATATTTCTGTGCCACAGAGGGTTTATCAGCCCACATTGAAAAAATATTTCGTTGGAGACACATATTTAAAGGTTTTAAATAGCAGCAGCTCCAACCCCGAAATATCAAGGCTGAAAAATCGGCTGAACCCCAGCTGTGTGTGTGGGTGTGTGGCAATGCGAGCTAAACCAAATCAGTCACAGAAATTACATTTTAGGGATGCAATAGACTCACCAGGGGGCTCCTGAAGAATTCATATTTGGCATAGTTCTTTCTGAAGAGGAATTTACTGTCGCTGCTCATGGAGACTTGAACCTGAACCACCAGCTCGTGGTCCTCCAGACACCTTTCTGTATGGAGGACACAGACGGACAGTTTTAGTCCTCAACAGGGTTATGTTTACCTCAGGGATGTAACTGGAGGCAAACACAGACATCTTAAAATCAGTGCAAACTGCTTTAGGGCTTTTTAACAATATAATTAACAATAAGTAGAGTTCCACTTTATCATTTTTTCTTTTTTTTTTTTTAGGTATGATCTGCAGCATAACAAACAGTTCTTCTGCATGCATTTCCTCTCCCTTCCTTCCTTCATTTTTCTTTTCTCTTTTTAACACTGAAAGCACATTCCGAGATGTCCTTGTCAATTGGTATAAATTGGAAAGAATGAGTCTTTTAAGCAGTGAAAATAGAGTGCACCACTTTTTCTCACATTAAATCTCCATGATGTAATTTCATAGTAAAAGTCATAGTT